>NW_015546148.1:68577-78532 GCF_001515605.1 Sinocyclocheilus anshuiensis | reverse complement strand
TTTCACAGACACATTCTGGGGACACCAGAGACTTATATTACATATTGTAAAAATGGGCATAATATGTCTCCTTTAATTTTTTCCTGTAGTTCGTAGGCACTCCAAACCCCCGCGGCCCTCACTGCCCCTCAAACACATGCCTGAAGTGGACTGGTCTAATACAAATGCCGGTGCTCAGCCTCGAGAGGCTCTGCGCGAACAGTGTGGTGTCCAGACGGACTTCGATGACATCATCGATGACATCTCTCCCATAGGCCCCGCCCCCACTGTCACCACTTCCACCCAGATCAACCTCGATTCCGCAGGCAACCCGATGAAAGAGGAGCCGAGTGTTCGTCCCAGACCTCGGCCGCGCTCCAGAGTCGCCCTACGACCCAACGAGGACGTTCTGGACCAGCCACAAAAATATGTCATTGTATATCAGTGTTACTATAATGTAATAATAATAATTAGAATTATTTTTATTTGTATTGTTACTAAATTAGAATATTCGACAAAATTCTAAAGGGTCGTATGGCGACTCTGGAGCAAAGGTCTGGGACGAACGCTGGGCTCCTCTAATATTTCACTGTTAAATGAAATATAAGAAGAAGTCAATTTTACAGTACAAATATAAAATTACATAATATTTATGGCTGTGTTAATTTCTTTATTTTCAAGCATTTAATTATGAAGCTTTTATTTTGGTTTAAAGCCGCAAGGATCCATTAAAGCTTCTCTTTTGTGCATAACAGCCGGTTTATACATATTTCTCATTACGAGTTTGTGAAGGTATTTGGCGCATGTTATTGCACGTTATACTGTAAGTGACTCAAACTCAGAGCAAATGCAGAGATAAGATCATTTGAAGCAGCATTTACTGTGAACTGAGACTCTGAAAACACTGGAGCGTTTTGTGTGTAAATGAACACAGTGCCGCGCTTCACTATGAAACGCATCACATTTATTAATTTAATTAAATCACAGTCTTTGTGATTTGATCATCACAAGTCATGTCATAATTTCGGTTAATCATGCAGCCTTAATTGCTGCTAATTGTCTCAATCAAAACTTAATTTTGCACAGTTTAATGTAAATGTTTAATGAGTGTCTGTGTTTTTATGTAGGTCCGTCGGTCCCCAAACACTCCCGTCCACCTCCACCTGTGCTCAGAAAGACACCGTCCACCTCACAGGTGAGTTATACCTGCTTTATAAACCACCTTTATCATGAAGTTTGCCTATTAGAATGAGTGTTTAATGTTGATGATGATGGTGTGTGTGTGTGTGTTCAGGCCACGGTGGATGTTTTCAGAGCTCCTGACGCCTCCATTCCTTCTCTTCCTCCGAGGTACTGCAGCGTTTTTTCTCCAAAATTAGGTGTCTGTTTTGTTTTTTTCCCATCTCTCATTCTTTCTCTTTGTGTCTCAGACCCAGTGGCAGCAAACTCCTCCCACTCCGCCCTCCTCCAATCAAAGTGGCCAAACTTCCAGGCTCCTCCTCCTCCCCTGCTGTGACCAATCAGCTGCCAGGCAGCAGGGTGCCACCCTCCCTCCCCGCCCCAAACCAGGACATCCGCTTTACAAGCGCTATTCTGTGAGTCTTCATACATACATAGCGTATTTGAGAAGAACACCAGGAAAATGTCCTGTGTGTTATTTAAGGGTTAAGATTTTCATAATTTTCTGACCATCCTGTCATTATAAACCTGTATGACTTTCTTTTTTAAACTGAAACTGAAATAAAAATAAAATGACTATATCAAAATATAAAAAAATTAAATTACTAAAAATAAAATTTGGAATATTAATAAATACTATATTAGTATAACAGTTCTTAGTATGAAGTTTAAGTTCTTAAGTCTTCTAATTTCTTTTCTTGTTGCTGTTTGTTCAAATATAAAACGACACCTTTAGACATGCCTTTGGCCAACTGTCTTTGGTTCTCGCATGTCATGTGACCAATTATGATGCTGCAATTAAAAAAAAAAAAGTTCCAGCAGGTGTGATTTTCAGTGAACTCTGTTTCTTAAACAAAGCCTCATATGCTCTTGCATGAATTTAGTGCACAGGTCATATGTAACGGTCCATCTGTGTGATTGTATAAATCACCATGCACTTTTGAAAACAGCAGCTCGCACATTATACCTAACATCTTTGAGCTGCACAGAAGAGAGAGGGTGAGAAAATGATGACGGGATGTTTATTTATGAGTGAACTGCCCCTTTAAATGTTATTTCAGTTGAATGTGAGAAAAAATCCCAGGAGGTCTATAAATAAAACAGCCATGTAAACAGCAGCTGCTTTGTGTGTTTGTGCATTAGTGCAAAGTTCTTCAAGGAGATGCAGAGCTGGAGAATACCAGCAAAGAGCAAGAGAACGCACCTGAGGAAACGTATTTGCATGTCAGTGTACACATACACACACACTCACACTCACACACACACACATACTTGGTATATATTTAAGAAAATTGTTATGTTTATATATTAAATATATTTTTTATATATTATAAAATATAATCATATAAATGTAAATATTTTCAAAATATACTGTGTGTGTATTTATATATACATAATAAATAAACACAGTACACAGTACATATAATATGTAAACATAAATAATATAACAAAGAGTGAAAAATTGAAGGGGGTCTGAATACTTTCCGTACCCACTGTATATATATATAAAATATGTTATTTAGGTATACATATGAAAGGTTAAACATTTGTCTATGGAAATTAGGTTTTAGTCATGGAAATTCATTGGTCATTAAAAACAATGTCAGTCACAAATTTCACAAAACTGATGCCAGTAAAACTAGCATAATTCCTAACAATCAGCTCCTGTGTTGCTCTGTCCAGGTGCGTCGTGGCTCGTTTTGCATTCGAGGGGGAGGAGGGGGAGCTGTCCTTCACTGAGGGTGATGTCATCACTCTAATGGAATATGTAAATGAGGAGTGGGGGCGTGGCCTCCTGAACGGACAGCCGGGAATCTTCCCCCTCAGCTTCATCCAGGCTATAGAGGAAACTGAAGCGTTGCCAAGGAAACAGGCTCTGGAATCTCCTGGTAAATAAACATTCTCCCTCTGAATATTCATTAACCACGGACCAATCAGCAGTGAGCGTGACCGAGACTGGCCAGTGTTTTATGTTATGGCTCATAATGTCAGTCTACACTGTATTTTTATTATGCTCATAGATATATCATGCATCTGTAGACTGTATTGATTGACAGGCCGTCTCTTTCTCTCCAGCGCCCCCTGCAGGAGCGAGAATCAGAGGACGAGCACTTTATGATTTCACTCCCGAGTGTGAGGACGAGCTCTGTCTGAAGGTCTGTGGGAGATTCACTGTGGCACAGTCATGAAAACCTGGAAATCTATAGGAATTTAATAAATCCTGATTTCCAGGCCTGGGAAATTCATGGAAAAAAATCATAAAAATATGGTGCCTACCAACAAATAAATAAATAAACATAATAATTTTATTAAATATATATTTTATATATTTATAAGATTAAGATATATTTGAAGGAATAAATAAATAAATATATATATGTGTGTGTGTGTGTGTGTGTGAAGAGTTCATATGCAAAAACATAACTCAAAATCATGTTTTTTTGTCCTGCATTCCAATTAATATCAATCAATGAAGAGTTCATTTGATAACTCAGTTTTTAAAAATGTTCAAAAATCTTTTTTTAAATTTTTTATCCTGCATTCTAATTGATATCAATCAAACTGCAGTTGGGTTGTTTTGATTAAATAATAACTAAAAAAAAAGAAATACAGCTAACACAATAAAAACACGGATTTAAGAAAATTTATAAAAACGTTATCTGTTTTTGCAATTAAACGCCTCATAAATATATATATATATTTTATTAAATAATAAAAACAATTAAATATTGTAATTATATGTGCATACAGTATATAGTTAATATGTATATATACACACAATAAAATATTAAAATTATTTTAGTTAATATCTAAAACGATATTAATATATATAAAATATGGAATTCTAAAACAATTCAATATTGTAAATATATTGTAATTATATTTATCTGTTGTAATTATATATATATATATAACTAATGATTTGTTAATATGTTAAATTAGGTCATATATTGTCTATTTGTTTTCATTTTAATTTTGTTATTTTTTTGTTTGTTTTATTACTTCTTGTTTATTTATCTATATAGTTTTTAATAAGTTGTAGTATCTGTTTATTTAGTTTTACTTATTTTAGTAACAAAAATTAGAAATGTAGTTAATAAAATATACAATTAGTATAAAATAAATCAAATGTAAAATTAAAATTTCTACTGTATATATATATATATATATATATATATGTGTGTGTATTATATAAGAATTATAATATAATTATTAAATATAAATATTATTAAAAATATAATTTATATATTCAAATATAATGATTGATTAATTAATTAATATTTTATCATATAACAAATAAGTGATATTTAATAATACTAATTTAAATACAATGTTTTTAAATATTTGGTTAAATATGGGTTTTATGTCATGGAAATTAATTGGTCTAAACGTGTGTGTGTTTGTGTGTGTGCAGGCAGGAGATGTGGTGTGTGGTTTGGAGGACATGGATGCTGAGTGGTTCCTCGGAGAATCCGGAGGGAAACGTGGCATCATTCCCAAAAACTACATCCAAGTGCTGCTGGACCCCTGAACACACGGGCCGTCCTGTCATGTGCCTGATGAGTGTTTCTGCATTTGCCTTAATTAGATGTAATACAGTTAAACGAGGTTAGTGAGGGGATCTCCTGTACTGTACTGACGTGTGTGTATGTGGCCAGATGAACTTGTTTACAGTTTTAACCCACATTAAACTGATCAGTTATTAAGCATTGTTCTGTCTTTTCTTTTATCAAGTCAAGCTTTCCTTCGAGCACAGCAGTTTTTTGACTCTTTCTGTACATTCAGTTACAGGATTCTAGACAGTCAGTTTCCATTTTTCCACCCTTTTTAAACAGATTTACATGACCAGGAATTCATTATTTACTGGATAAGGATTCATAAAAATATTTTTTTACTCACAATTTCAACATGATAAAATATTGTAGAGCTTGGAATAACTAGTAAAATGTATATTAATTATAAAAGTGGCCAAAGTTTGTGGTCGGTAAGACTTTTAATGTTTTTGAAGTCTCTTCTCTGCTCACCGAGGCTGCATTTATTTGATCAAAAATACAGTAAAAAATGTGAAATTTGATGGAAGTCCCTTCTGCGCACCAAGGCTGCATTTATTTGATTGGAAATACTGCAAAATTGTGAAATATTATTTCAATTTAAAATAGCTGTTTTCTATGTGAAAAATGTATCTGTTAGACTGTAATGTATTTCTGTGATGCGCAGCTGTATTTTCAGCATCATTACTCCAGTCTTCAGTGTCACATGATCTTCAGAAATCATTCTAATATGCTGATTTGCTGCTCAAGAAACATTTCTGATTATCATCAATGTTGAAAACCATGAAGCATTTTCAGGATTCACAGATGAATAGAAAGAAATAGAAATCTTTTGCAACATTATAAATGTCTTTACTGTCAATTTCATCAATGTTATGCGTCCCTGATGAACAAAAAAAATTCTTACTGACCCCAAATTTATGTACAGTACAGTACAGTACATGACCGATGACTTATCTTGGTTATCCACCATAGACAGCTGCTGAAACCACATAACTAATATTGTTTTTTATTAAGTTCTACTACACAAAATGTGTACAAACTTAAAATTAAAAACCAGACACGTTTTCTGTAATGTTTCTTTAATTGATACCCCCAATTTCAAAAGCTGTAAGTCAAAGAAAATCCAGCATTATCAACTTCTCATGACGACAATGCTGCAATTATACCATCCCATCCCATAAATAGGCTTCAGTGATTTTGACGCGCGGTCACATTAGCGACAATCTGTGAAATTTCGGGGGAAAGTATGGATATTGCAAAATTTAAAAAAAAACATTTTTTTTTTACTTTTAATAATTAATAAAATTATTAAAAGTTTAAAAAAGCCCGAATTTGACGTGTCACGTGTCCCTCGCGCGAAATTCTCGATCGTATTCATGAGCGCATTTCTTGCCCGCGGAAATTTGCCGTAAGGTAAATATACCAAGTGTCTCGTTTATTTCGGTCAACGTTGCATACAAAAATGAAACCAAAAAAGTGGATTCACGCTTAAATTTGTGACACTCTCAGCGTTCGGTTTCATTTCAGCCACCATTCACATGCAATAAAACAGAGTCGCGTTCAGCTACTAATGATGTATTGTTGCAATACAAAACAAAACATGAAATAAATCCATAATTAGAATAATTACGAGGAGCTTTAGGCCCCGAACAGCCATCGTACAAAAGTTAATACCGTTGATACCACAAGCGACCGTTCAGATCAAATTAAATGAACAGTTCTTCTAAAAAAAGGAGGCATTTCATGGAGATAAACACACACACTCATTCAGTAAAGGCCGAAGTTTTGGTGTAAAGCGAAGTCATAACACTACATCAGACTCGTAACACATTTGGCCACACAAATCAGACGTAAAGAAACACCCAGCAACACAATTGAAACGTCTCGTTCTCATTCAGTTCCAGACGGTCGCGCGTTCTTAAACGCGTTCAGGTATAAAGATGTCTGAAATGAGACTCTAATGATGCACCCGATCAGACACAAACATTGACACATATGTACAGAGAAAGAGAGAAAGAGGACCAGGTTCAGGACACAGTGCAGTAAAAGTCGAGGTCGCTGGTTTAGTTGAAGCCCTGCGTACAAACACAGACCAGAACGGGAGAAAATGAACGCGGACCACTAGATTCTACATGATCTGAAGAACACGTTTACATGCACTCAAATAACCCGTTATTACCATGTACCTCTCTCAGTCAGTCCGAATGAAATTTCGATCTGATTGTAATAAGGGGTGCTGCAGACCTAAAATAATATGCAGGGGGAAAACATAAGCGTGCAATCGCTCTAATAGCCTACTATTATTTTTTCGAACGGATTCAAAAATTTTTTTTGAATGTGCCGAGAACAGATTCAGAACAGGGTTGCCAGGTTTTCGCAACAAAACCCAACCAATTGCTACTTAAAACTAGCCCAAAACTAGCACAATCGCGTTTCGAGGGGGGTTCCCCGGTAAAAATCGCATTCCGGGAGGTAAATACACGTTTTTCGATGGGGATCTTCCAGTAAAATTCACCTTCCAGGGGCTAAATATTACGTTTTTGGGGTCGCTTCAATCCGCGGACATGAAAAACAACCCGCGGCAACAGTGTTAAAGTAGCCCAATTCTACGGGAAAACCGCAGACTTGGCAACACTGATTCAAAAATAATTTGAAAGTGCCGAGATGCATCTTATAGTAGATCTCTGTTTTACATATGTTTTACAAACGTGCTTATTTATTTACCTCCTGCGAACGAATGAACCCAGCTAACGTTCTCGCAACTTTGGTTAAGGTTCTCGCAAGCTTATGAACATTCTTCCTGTAACGTTAATAGAATGTTCACTCAAAGTCTTTAAGAATGTTCTTAAAACTTTGGCACAGAAACATTATTTATACTCCGTTCCTGGAACTTTGTTTTTTTCTGAAACGTTTTAGTTTGACATGTATCTTAAGTTTTTAAAATGTTACTAGTTTTAGAATGTTCAGAGAACATTCAAAAGTAACACTGTCATAATGATAAAATAGAACCAAGAAAAACATTTCTAAACATTAAAAAAAAAAAAAAAAAAAAGGATGTTCATAATATGATGGAAACATTAGGAAAACGTTCTTAGAACATATTTTCTGGGTATTTATACATCGTTCATGAAACATTTCTGAAACATTTTAGTTGGATGTTCATCTAATGTTTTTTAAATGTTACTACTTGTTTCAGAACGTTCAGAGAACATTCAAAAGTAACGTTCCCATAATGGTTGCAAAATAACATTCGCAAAACCAAGAAAAAAAATTAAAACATTTAAAAATCTGGAAGTTTTGAATGTTCAGAGAACATTCAGAAATTATCTTTTTATAACGTAACGTTACTAAATCATTCTTAAAACATATTTTTGTTAGCTGGTCAGTGGAGGAGAATGAATATTTACTGAATATTTGCTTAAAAAAAAAAGAAGCTCTCCTGACATACTTGACAATTAAACTCTAGTTAGCTCTGGTGACATTAGTGGCTTTTTCCAGTTCTGAACTTGGTGTCTGTTGTTTGGAATACATAAATATAACCTACACGTAAATGAATATGTGAATCGCAGAGTTTAGCGTTCATATGAAAGTTAAACTGCAAAAGTTCATATAAACAACTTTCAGAATCTGAAATCGGACTGGACTGATTCGGATTGACAAAACTGAGTGCATGTAAACTAGAGGTTTCAGCATGAGGCTAACACTAAAATATGAGGACTAAGTGATATTTATGGTTGACTTGGTCAGCGCCACTAAGAACTAGACGGAAGATGCTGAGAGAAGGTGGTCTGGTCTGGTCTGGTCTGGTCTTGGTGTTGAGGTTTGTGGTGGTGATCAGGGTTTCTCTTCTTCTGCGCCTCCGCAGAGATTCATCAGACTACTGCCAGCTGTCATCTACTGTACACACGGTCAGAAACAATCAGCTGTTACACTCAACATTTACAGCATTTATTTGAAATAGAAATCTTTTGTAACATTAACATAAATATAACCTACACGTAAATGAATATGTGAATCGCAGAGTTTAGCGTTCATATGAAAGTTAAACTGCAAAAGTTCATATAAACAACTTTCAGAATCTGAAATCGGACTGGACTGATTCGGATTGACAAAACTGAGTGCATGTAAACTAGAGGTTTCAGCATGAGGCTAACACTAAAATATGAGGACTAAGTGATATTTATGGTTGACTTGGTCAGCGCCACTAAGAACTAGACGGAAGATGCTGAGAGAAGGTGGTCTGGTCTGGTCTGGTCTGGTCTTGGTGTTGAGGTTTGTGGTGGTGATCAGGGTTTCTCTTCTTCTGCGCCTCCGCAGAGATTCATCAGACTACTGCCAGCTGTCATCTACTGTACACACGGTCAGAAACAATCAGCTGTTACACTCAACATTTACAGCATTTATTTGAAATAGAAATCTTTTGTAACATTATAACTGTCTTTTCTGTCCCTTTTGATCATTTTAATGCTAAATAAATGCAATTTCTTTTTTTTTTTTAAGTATGTATGAGGTTGTTACCATGGAGATGATCCACCTGTAACAGAGGAAACGAGACACAATGTATCAGCTGAAGGTAATTTTGGTATGTCGTGTGTGTGTGTGAGAGAGAGAGAGATTCACCTCAGCCTCTGCTGCTGTGCTATTGTGTGTGTTTTCTGATTCAACACCATCTTTCATCTCACACGCCATGTTAGTGTCCATCACAGCATCGTCCTGCTCACACACAACAACATTTACATGACGGTAAGATTTTCTGAATGAAGTCTCTTCTGCTCACCAAGGCTGCATTTATCTAATCAAAAATATAGTAAAAAATGAAATATTTTTACAATATAGCTGTTTTCTATGTGAATATCTGTTAAACTGTAATTTATTGCTGTGATGCGCAGCTGTATTTTCAGCATCATTACTCCAGTCTTCAGTGTCACATGATCTTCAGAAATCATTCTAATATGCTGCTTTGCTGCTCAAGAAACATTCTTGATTATTATCAATGTTGAAAACTGTTGTGCTGCACAATATTTTTGTGGAAACCGTGTTACATTTTATTTTTCAGGATTCACAGATGAACAGAAAGTTCAAAAGAACAGCATTTATTTGAAATGGAAATCTTTTGTAACATTATAAATGTCTTTACTGTCACTTTTGATCAATTTAATGCATTCTTGAATAAAAGTACTAATTCCTTTAAAATAAATTATATATAGTGCACAGAATGTGAATATTCTGTGTGTGTGTGTGTG
>NW_015546148.1:66918-67369 GCF_001515605.1 Sinocyclocheilus anshuiensis | reverse complement strand
GCTGTGATGCGCAGCTGTATTTTCAGCATCATTACTCCAGTCTTCAGTGTCACATGATCTTCAGAAATCATTCTAATATGCTGCTTTGCTGCTCAAGAAACATTCTTGATTATTATCAATGTTGAAAACTGTTGTGCTGCACAATATTTTTGTGGAAACCGTGTTACATTTTATTTTTCAGGATTCACAGATGAACAGAAAGTTCAAAAGAACAGCATTTATTTGAAATGGAAATCTTTTGTAACATTATAAATGTCTTTACTGTCACTTTTGATCAATTTAATGCATTCTTGAATAAAAGTACTAATTCCTTTAAAATAAATTATATATAGTGCACAGAATGTGAATATTCTGTGTGTGTGTGTGTGTGAGCATGTGAGTGAGCTTGTGTGTGTGTGTGTTTGTGTGTGTGTGTTTGTGTTTGTGTTTGTGTTTGTGTTTGTGTGTGTGT
>NW_015546148.1:61563-63752 GCF_001515605.1 Sinocyclocheilus anshuiensis | reverse complement strand
TGTGTTTGTGTTTGTGTTTGTGTTTGTGTTTGTGTTTGTGTGTGTGTGAGTGTGAGTGTGTGTATCTCCTCACCTGCACCCACGGGTGTTCCAGCACCTCGTCAGCCGTGTAACGAGCACCAACACTCACCTGCAGCATCTTACCAATTAAATCCTGCAAAAGACAAACATCAGATTCTTATGGAAGCTTGCTTTCGCCACGGAATAAAAGAACAAAACAAGTAATTGTGACCTTTTTTCTCAGAATTGCAAGTTAAAATCAAGTTCACATCTCTCAATTCTGACTTTTTTTTTTGTTTGTTTGTTTCTGCCTTAAAATAAAATACAAAAAGTAGTCGAGGTAATTGCACGATTTGGACTTCTCAGAATTGCAAGTTTATGCTGCAAGAAAAAAGTCACAATATCCCGTGGTTCAACAATTCATAACTTGAAAGTAAAAAGTGAAAGTGTGTGCTGCGTGAGCGTTTATTCTGCGTTTGTGTGGTCGCTGTTCGCTCACTTTAGCAGAGAGGCTGATGTTGTCCCAGTACGGCGAGGGAAACTCCAGTCTGCCCAGTAAGATCTGCTCGAACAGCTCCTCCTGCTGGTTCTTCTCGCTGCGGAACGGAGGAAAACCACACAGCAAGATGTATGTGATCACACCCGCAGCCCAGATGTCCACCTTCAGTCCGTACCTGCAGCACACAATCAAATCAGACCATATAATTCACTTCAATATTTGTTTTGTACAAAACAGGGTTATTAGAGTTAGCCAAAACCCTAAAAATGTTACTTGAAATAAAGTAGTTTATTTTATTTCTGTTAACATTTAAACTTGTTTTATTTCAACTAGTTGTCAGAGCAACGTTTCTCATTTTATTTTTGTTCTAAAATAATAAACTGAAATAAAAATGATCAGAAACTATATAGACCTTTCAAAAAACGAATGAAAATGACAAACACATTACTAAAACCAACTAAATTGATACTACTAATTGATACTATAGTAGTATATCAGTGATAAAATAACTGAAGGAATGCACTGCAAAAATAGTATTCTTCCTCAGTATTTTTGTCCTTTTTTGCAGTACAGTACAAATATCTAAGCATTTTTTAAATCTTGATACATTTTTCTGACCACATTAACAGAAAAATTACCTCAGGGTGATGGTATTAAAATGTAATTAAACTAAATACATTTACACTAAACACAACTATTAAGTAAAGACTCATAAGAATCACTGAATAATTTTTATGAACTGCTTCATTCTGTAAAGCCTGCCATAAGACAGTTTATTGAGCCTTTAGACAAAATAGATAGAAAACGTTTGTGTACATTTTTGATAATCCAGGCTTTTATGACTCATATTGTCTGATCTAGTGAGAATATGGAGAAAGAAAATATTAATTTTATTCAGACTCAAACTGATCAAAAATATGAATTTGCTACAGATGATATTTGATGATGTTAAATGATGAAATTCTGCTGCTTGTAATGTAAATCAATGAGATCTTTATAACAGTAGAGCAGATACTGACATAAAATGATCTAAATATCAGTGGTCGCTCTATATCTTCAGTAATATGTCTGTTCATTCTGTGCAGGTATCGCAGTGCTCCGGTCAGGTTGAACAGCATGGCGCTGGCATCTCGCTCTGTGTACTTCGTGGAGGAAGTGATGGCATCAAACAGATCACCGCCCTGCAGAAAACACACAACACTGTCACACACTACTCATACTGGGATTGCTTCTGACGCTTACTTGATCAAAACCAGTCAAGATTTGACACGAGAAGCTCCAGCTGAAGCTGGGCGTTTGTACATTTACACTAAAAGAGCTTTTACTGGATAAAACACTCTAAACTCTCAATCAGAGACAGAAGACACGAGGCGATCGAGTGGGACAGAAAAGATTGATCATTTAGAGCTTTAGAAGTGGAGTTTTACCCGCTCTCTGCGATGATCTCTGGTGCGACGTAAGTTGGCGTCCCACAGACGGTGTACAGCGGTCCCTCCACCACCGTCGCCAGCCCAAAATCACCCAGCTTCAGAGACTTGGTGCCGTCTGGATACTCACACACCTGCACACACACAGATGTGTGTTTATACGCTGTACGAGTGTGAGTGTGTGAGAGAATGTGTGTGTGAGTGTGTGTGTGTGTGTGTGTGTGTGTGTGTGTGTGTGTGTGTGTGTGTGAGAGAGAGTGTGC
>NW_015546148.1:57113-61511 GCF_001515605.1 Sinocyclocheilus anshuiensis | reverse complement strand
TGTGTTTGTGTGTGTGTGTGTGTGTGTGTGTGTGCGGCTGACTGACCTTCACCAGCTCCATCACCAAATACAGCTCAGTGGGCGTGTCCAGCTCCTCTATTAGCATAATGATGCTGGGGTGATGAACCCTGCGCAGTATCGCCACCTCATTGGCTATCAGGTGCTCCTGTCAACACCAGTCAACCAATCAGAATCTCTGCTGTGTTTCACTGTTGTGTAGTGAGTGAATGAATATGTGAAAATGTTTACTAGTTTACTAAAAAAAACACTTTTTGTTACTTGAAATAAAAACAAAATTTCATTTTCAGCTGTAAAGCAGCTCTACAGAAGACAGTAGAGTCATAATTCAGTTTGAAGTTTACTCATTTGAAGTTTAATGTGAACTTTAATGTAAACTGAAGGCTATTGGGTATTGCTTATTCAAAAAAGTGCATAATTTCCTGTTTTATCTGGAAATAATAACTGAATACATCTATACGCATTTCAGATAATCTCAAAGGATCCTTATTCAACAATATGAATGAAATGAAGAAAGAGGGAAAGGCTTCAGACAGCAGAAGAGCTGATGAGGTATTTTAATTAGTCACTTTACTGTTTAAGAGGAAAGTGTTTGAAGTGGTACCTTGCCGCTGCATTTGGCCTTGTCAATGATCTTCAGCGCATATTCCTGTCCTGTAGACCTGAGACCAGCACACATGACATTCACAGCGAATACATGCAACCTCTGCAGTTAGTTTGATAGATAATGTCTCTCTAGTTACCTCTCCACACACTCTCTGACTACAGCGAAGTTTCCATCGCCGATCACCTTCCCCACTTTATACTTCTCAGTGATGACAGATGACTGAACTTCATTACCGTTCACTGCAGAGAGAGAGAATGTCACAGAACATCAAAACAACAGCCAATCAGAATGCACCTGATGTTTAATATGCAGCTTTGTGGGATTTGTGACCAATAGAATTACACTGTGGGCGGAGCTACTGCAGGCTGAGCAATATAAAACACTTATTTAATTGTTATTCTTTTAGTTGACAAAAATCATGCTATTGGACTAATTTCATGATCTTTGCCGCCACTCAGTTCAGACAAAGAATATTTATTATATTTAATATCAGTTCAGAAATTTTTAAATATGTCTTAACTTAAATATGATAAAAATTACATTTGGTAAGTTTGATTAATTTCACTTCAAACTGTCCATTTAAGTGAATTGATTTGTTATAGGGAGATTATTTGTTTGCGCTCACTGAATCCTCGCATGGAATTTTTCATGAATTAAAATGTATTAGTACAAATATCTATAGGTAAAAATTGAGCATATTATTAAATATGCTATCTTAATATTATACATAATATAAAATATTTTATTAAATATAGTTTTACTCATTAATTTTGTGAAGACAGTGCAGAAAGCTTTAACTAGACATTTACTGTATTTTACTGCTTGCATTAAACGTTGTGAAAAGAAAAAACATTGAAAACTTTTTTGTTACTTAAAACCAAAATTAATATAGAAATTAATAAAAACAATATATAATGCATAAAAAACAAATCTACTAAAAATGACAAAATTGAGTAATAAAATGAAATTACTCAAACTTTAACTAAAATTAAAATTAAAACAGAAAATCTAAAAACGGACTCAAAATATTATATATAGTTATTTTATATTTATATAAAATATCTTTCCAATTTAATTACAAAAAATTCTCATTGTCCAAAGATTTAGTTTTCTACGCTAAATTCTGTTTTAAACCCATCTAGACCAACTGGCCCAGATCCTAGCTTGGAGTTATGTGAGAAGTTTTGTAACTTCTTCATTAACAAGATTGCTTCTATCAGGGTGCAGATTTCTTGTAATTTATCCCAGAATTTTCAATATGCAAATATTAGCTCCTCTGCATTTTCAAACTTTCAAGCTATTTCACTTTCTGAGTTGTTGAACATTGTTTTAAATATGAAACAAACTACCTGTTCTCGTGGTTTTGTTCCTACAAAGCTGCTTAAGGATGTTCTGCCCTCTGTTTTGCTTAGTTTATTTCCTATTATCAATGGCTCTTTACAAATAGGCATTGTTCCATCCTGCTTTAAACATGCTGTGGTCCAGCCTTTACTCAAGAAAAAATGAATCTTGATCCCACTGAATTAAATAATTAAAGGCCTATTTCAAAACTGCCATTTCTGCACAAAGTTTTGGAAAAGGTTATATTTAACCAGATTTCCCTCTACCTAAATTCTAATGATATTCTGGATCCTTTTCAGTCTGGCTTTAGAGCAAAACATAGTACTGAGTCAGCTCTTTTAAGAGTAGTAAATGATCTCTTGTTATCTGCAGAAGACACTGGTAACTGTACTATTCTCTTATTATTGGACCTGAGCGCAGCTTTCGATACAGTAGATCACCACATCCTGTTAAAAAGATTAAATCTTGAGGTTGGCATTTGTGGTACTGCATTAGACTGGTTTGCATCGTATCTGACAAATAGGAGCTTTTCGGTGGAAATTGGTGAATTTTCATCAAGCTCAGTTCCCATCACTTGTGGAGTACCCCAGGGCTCTATTTTGGGTCCAATTTTATTCTCCCTGTATTTGCTCCCTCTTCGTTTTATATTTGAGTCTCATAAAGTTTCATACCACATTTACGCAGATGACACTCAGCTTTATTTTCCTCTAAAATCAGGTTCTGATTCAGTGTCTTCCTTGCTGGCTTGTTTAGAAGACATCAAGAATTGGATGGAAAATAATTTCCTAGAGTTGAATCAAAAAAAGACTGAAGTTATATTATTTGGCCCTTCTCACCATTTACATAATTTAAGACCTACTCTGGGCCCTTTTGAAGAAAACATCCGTGAAGAGGTTAAAAATTTATTTTTTATCCTGAATTGAAATTTGACAAATTATTTTAAATATGAAATCAACTACTTGTTCTTGTGATGTTGTTCCT
Source organism: Sinocyclocheilus anshuiensis (assembly GCF_001515605.1). Lineage (NCBI taxonomy): Eukaryota > Metazoa > Chordata > Actinopteri > Cypriniformes > Cyprinidae > Sinocyclocheilus > Sinocyclocheilus anshuiensis. The sequence continues at coordinate 58,564 of NW_015546148.1, read as the reverse complement.
ACAAAGCTGCTGAAGGATGTTCTGCCCTCTGTTTTGCCTAGCGTACTTTCTATTATTAATGGTTCTGTACAGACAGGCATTGTCCCTTCCTGCCTTAAACATGCTGTGGTCCAGCCTTTACTCAAGAAAAAATGAATCTTGATCCCACTGAATTAAATAATTATAGGCCTATTTCAAAACTGCCATTTCTGCACAAAGTTTTGGAAAAGGTTGTATTCAACCAGATTTCCCTCTACCTAAACTCTAATGATATTTTGGATCCTTTTCAGTCTGGCTATAGAGCAAAACATAGTACTGAGTCAGCTCTTTTAAGAGTAGTAAATTATCTCTTGTTATCTGCAGACACTGGTAACTGTACTATTCTCTTATTACTGGACCTGAGCGTGGCTTTCGATAAAGTAGATCACCGCATCCTGTTAAAAATATTAAATCTTGATTTTGGCATTTGTGGCACTGCATTAGACTGGTTTGCATCGTATCTCACAAATAGGAGCTTTTCGGTGGAAATTGGTGAATTTTCATCAAGCTCAGTTCCCATCAGTTGTGGGGTACCCCAGGGCTCTATTTTGGGTCCAATTTGATTCTCCCTGTATTTGCTCCCTCCTCGTTTTATATTTGAGTCTCATAAAGTTTCATACCACATTTACGCAGATGACACACAGCTTTATTTTCCTCTAAAATCAGGTCCTGATTCAGTGTCCTCCTTGTTGGCTTGTTTAGAGGAGATCAAGAGTTGGATGGAAATTAATTTCCTACAGTTGAATCAAAAAAAGACTGAAGTTATATTGTTTGGCCCTTCTCACCTTTTACATAATATAAGACCTACTCTGGGCCCTTTTGAAGAAAACATCCGTGAAGAGGTTAAAAATTTATTTTTTATCCTGAATTGAAATTTGACAAACAAATTAACTCTGTAGTCAGAGCCAGTTTTTTGCAGCTTAAGGGGCTTCGCAAGCTGAAACGTTTTCTCAGTTTTAATGATTCAGAGGTTGTTATTCATGCATTACTTTCAACCAGGCTGGATTACTGTAACGCTCTTTACGCTGGAATTAACCAGTCTTCACTATCACGTTTACAATTGGTACAGAATGCCGCTGCTTGCTTTTTGACAGGGACAAAAAGAAAGGAGCATATTACGCCTGTGTTAGCTTCACTTCACTGGTTACTTGTTAAATTCAGAGTTGATTTTAAGGTTTTAGTTTTTGTATTTAAAGCACTTCATGGTCTTGCCCCAATTTACATTTCAGATCTTCTCCATTTCTACTCTCCTGTGAGAACGCTTAGATCGTCTTCCCAGAAGTTATTGATTGTCCCAAAATCTTGTTTAAAATCTAAAGGGAACAGGGCTTTTTCAGTTCTAGGTGCTACGCTCTGGAACTCTTTGCCTTTATCCATCAGATCATCCCCTACGTTATCTTCTTTTAAATCATCTCTTAAAACATATCTTTTTT
>NW_015546148.1:55313-56001 GCF_001515605.1 Sinocyclocheilus anshuiensis | reverse complement strand
TGTTAAATTCAGAGTTGATTTTAAGGTTTTAGTTTTTGTATTTAAAGCACTTCATGGTCTTGCCCCAATTTACATTTCAGATCTTCTCCATTTCTACTCTCCTGTGAGAACGCTTAGATCGTCTTCCCAGAAGTTATTGATTGTCCCAAAATCTTGTTTAAAATCTAAAGGGAACAGGGCTTTTTCAGTTCTAGGTGCTACGCTCTGGAACACTTTGCCTTTATCCATCAGATCATCCCCTACGTTATCTTCTTTTAAATCATCTCTTAAAACATATCTTTTTTCTCAGGCTGTTGCTTAACTTGAAAATACTTTTTTGATTTGTTTCTGTTTGTTTCTTTGTTTGGTGATGTTTTGTATTACCTATTGTATAATTTAATGATTATTTTAATTAAAATTTTATATTGTCTTAATGCTTTTGTTAGCTGATATTTCTGATGTTTTGGCTGTGCAGCACCTTGGTCAGCACTCGTTGCTTTTAAGGTGCTATATAAATAAACTTGACCTTGACCTTATATTGTTACAAATAAAATCAGTTTATGTTTTAATATTGTTTTTTATTTATTTAATTTTAAATAACAAAATGTTTTTAGTTTAACGATACTAACCCTGCAAACACAGAAAACAAATAGACTAGCAAAATATTATTTTCTCTGAAGTGTGTGTGTGTGTGTGTGTGTGTGAGTGA
>NW_015546148.1:54603-54783 GCF_001515605.1 Sinocyclocheilus anshuiensis | reverse complement strand
GTGTGTGTGTGTGTGTGAGAGAGAGAGAGAGAGTGTGTGTGTGTGTGTGAGTGTGTGTTACCTGATACGGGTGATTTTGAGCGCGGGACGCCAGAGCTCTTGGTCATCTTGGGTGGGACAGACGGCCGTGATTTCTTACACTCTGAGAGACAGACAGGTGTGCTGTTAGACAGGAGTGTG
>NW_015546148.1:54321-54483 GCF_001515605.1 Sinocyclocheilus anshuiensis | reverse complement strand
CCGGCCCCCCCCCACTTTACCCCGCCGGCCTCCGCTCACTCTAGCCCTCCGGCCGTTCCTCACTATAACCCGCCGGCCTCCGCTCACTCTAACCCGCCGGCCTCCGCTCACTCTAACCCACCGGCCTCCTCTCACTCTAGCCCGCCGGCCTCCGCTCACTCT
>NW_015546148.1:50659-54133 GCF_001515605.1 Sinocyclocheilus anshuiensis | reverse complement strand
AGTTAGGGTTGACGTTCTTGGTGTAGTCTACCTTCCTGTAGGGCTCGTTTGAGGCGCAGACGTAACTCTCACCTGCGGCAGGAACACGGCGGGTTAGTCCAGATTCACAAACTGAGCTCAAATATTTACTATACGTCATAATTCAACAACACATGCATGCTCACGTCTCTTTGAGGCTGGTTAATGGTCACGTGGCATGCAGGTTAACGAATACAATATTTCATCTTTTTAGTAAGTGTTGTTTTTTTAATTGATTTATTTTTAAATTATTTATTTTAATTTTATATTTTTATTTGGCTTCAGAAAACTATTAAATGTATTTTTTGTTATTTCTAAATTATTCATATTATTTTTCGCATTTATTTTAAAATAATTTATTTTAAGTTAAAATTAGTTATTTAAAAATACATTTTTTAATTTAATATTTTCATTTTGCTTAAATTTATTTTATTTGTATTTCTAAATTATCATTTTTTTACATTTGTTTATTTAAAAATAATTTATTTTATTTTCAAATTAATGTTTTATTTTATTTTTTTATCTTATATTTTAATTTTTCTTCAAAAATTTCAAACTTCAATTTATTTTACTTTTGTTATTTCTAAGTAATTTATTTTAATTCTACATTTTTTGTTTTGTTTCAAAATATTTATTTTAATTTTAAATTTGTTTCACATTTTATTTTTGTTTTATTTTTAAATTGTTTATTTTAAATAATTTATCTTAATGTTACATTATTGTTTTAATTTGTATTTTAATTTCATATTTTTTTGTATTTGATTTCTAAATGATTTAACTCACAAAATATAACAAAAATTAGAAATGTGGCAAATAACAGAAATAGGTTTAAGCACTAAAATTACCTAAACTACAACTGAAATAACCATAAATTAAAGATATATAGATTTTTTGTTTTATTTTTAAATTATTTGGTTTAATATGTCGTTTTTGTTTTAATTTACATTAAATTATTTTAATTTTATTTAATTTTTAAATTCTACTTTTACATTTGTATATATGATTTAACTTACGAAACTTAAATACAACTTAGAAATGTTTCCTTTGCAACTAACTGAAACAGGTTTACCTAAAAGTAAGTAAAACTTTAAAATGAATTAAAGCTATGTACATTTTTTTAAAGTTTTATTTTAAAATTATTCATTTTAATTTCATAGTTTTATTGTTGAATTTATTACAGTATTTCCATGTACTCATGAACCCCAGTTTCGGAAAATCCTAGCACAGAGTAACAGAATTATTTAAAGTCAAAATTGCTTTATGGTTGCTAGGATGTTCTGGGTGGTTGCTAGGGTTGCAAAAGCAAAGCTGAACCACCATCAAGCCCATCTGCATCCATCTGATCAGCTGTGAAGATGCTGATGCAGCAATTGAGACCCCGATCGCCATGGCGACGCGACCCCGGGGTCAGACGTGTCATCTGTGCTGTAATACTGTAATCCAGCAGCTCGCGCCTGAAGTCGTCTCACGCTTCGGCTGATTCACATCTGTGACGCTCAAGATCACGTCAAGCTCCTCGAGGTCAAAGAAACGCTCCAGATGTTTGAGTAAAATATCTGCTGTTGCGCTCACACTGCTGTAATACACCTACAGTAGTGTGGAATAATTCAGATTATTGAAGTCTCTTCTGCTCGCCAAGGCATTGGATCAAAAATACAGAAAAAATACAAAAAATGTTAAATATTATTAGAATTTCAAACAGCTGTTTTCTATGTGAATATCTGTTAAATTGTAATTTATTTCTGTGATGCGCAGCTGTATTTTCAGCATCATTACTCCAGTCTTCAGTGTCACATGATCTTCAGAAATCATTCTAATATGCTGATTTGCTGCTCGAGAAACATTTCTGATTATTATCAATGTTGAAAACTGTTGTGCTGCACAATATTTTTGTGGAAACTGTGATATATTTTATATGCTAATATGCTGATTTGCTGCTCAAGAAACATTTCTGATTATTATCAATGTTGAACACAGTTGTGCTGCACGATATTTTTGTGGAAACTGTGATATATTTTATTTTTCAGGATTCACAGATGAATAGAAAGTTCAAAAGAGCAGCATTTATTTGAAATCTTTTATAACATTATAAATGTCTTCACTGTCACTTTTGATGAATGTAATGCATCCTTGATGAATATAAGTGTTCATTTATTTATTTATTTATTTAAATCATAGCCCAAACTTTTGAATGGTAGTGTATCGTAAAAATATTGGGCAGCACAACTGTCAAATTTGTTTTTTTGTTTAAATATATCACGGTTTCCACAAAAATATTGGGCAGCAGAACTGTTTTCAACATTGATAATAATGAGTGTGTGTGTGTGTGTGTGTGTGTGTGTGTGAGAGTGTGTGTGTGTGCGTGTGTGTGTGTGAGAGTGTGTGTGTGTTATTATTATAAATATTATTGCAATGTATTTAGACAACTTTTGAATATTTTTCTTTGACATTTTACATTTGTTAACTGACAGTAATGATAATATATTTTTCCCCATTGCAGTAATTAGAATTGCAGGGGAATGTGCTCAGTTTCCACAACGAGACTAATTGTGTATAAGGTAAGATTATAATATTTCTTTTATTGTTTTTGTAGCAATGTTTGTTACTGGTCAAATGAGAAGTTTTTAGAAAGTGTTTTATTTTGATTGCATTTCATTTAAAATCATTTATTTTAATTTTACATTTTTATGTTTTGTTTTAAAATTATTTCCTTTAATTTTAAATGTTATATTTTTAAAGAATTGTTGAAATTTTTGTTTTAACATTATTTTAATGTAAAAAGTTTTGTATTAGTTTTAAATTATTTTAATTCAACATTTTTAATTTTTTAATTATTTTAATTTGTACATTTTTTGTTTTAGTTTTAAATAATTGTAATTTTACATTTGTTTTGAAAATAAATTTTACATTTTTATTTTTTTATTATATTTTTATTTTGTTTGTTTTACTTTTTTCTTAATTTTAAGTTATTTTGTTTCATTTTAAATAAAACAGAAACATGATAGCTGGTCATTATCAAGCTGGCGAGTAACAAATCAGCCTCATGCAGTCCAGTGACTCACTTTTGGCTCTTATGATAAATTGCTTGTGATGGGATAAAAGTATTTGCTTAATGACTAAATGTAAATGTTCCAGCTGGTTCTACTTGATTTTCAAGCAGCTTCAAAGGGAAGTGCTTACCATTTTAACCCAGAGTCTCCATCAGGGATCCTCTGAAATCTACCAACAGATTGACCAGTGTAGAATTTTCAGTTTTTATTTCATTTCTGAGGTCTTCATTTAATTGTATTAATTGTGTGTGTACATTTCATTTTTCCATTAATAATTTGTAATATATTTAAAAAATATATAATTTGATGTTTTACATTTTTAAAATATATTAATTTAAATTGTAATTAAATATATATAATTTTAATAATAATTAATTAATCAATTTAATAATAATAATAATAATTT
>NW_015546148.1:45449-50627 GCF_001515605.1 Sinocyclocheilus anshuiensis | reverse complement strand
TTGATATATATTATAATTTTATATTAATATTAATAAATATTTTGTTTATTCTACAAACATAATATCAGGTGGAATTCTCCTGGCTAAATAAAGGTTTAATAAATAAATAAATAATGTAATATTAATATTACATGATTATTATATTAATATTACATATAATTAGGGTTGGGTGTCGTTTGAATTTGATCAATTCCAATTCTGATTCTTATCGATTCCCAGTTTCGATTCCAATGTGGTAAAAAAAAAATGAAGTCAAACATTTAGATATCAAACATATTAATTCTGTCTCTTTTTGCAAAACATTTAATTGCTGCTGAATACCATGAACAAAAATCAGCAGGCTTCATAAAAACTGGACTCGATTAAGAGCTGTTTGTGTGCAAAATAGAGCTGCACGATTGTAGTTCTCTCACAATTCTGAAGAAAAGATATTAGACAACTAAACAAAATCTGATGGAACCTATGAATGGAATGATTCAATGACTCACTCAAGATTCACTCGATTCATTCCTGGATGAATCGGTGCTTTTGAACGAATCTCTTGAATGAATGATTCAAAGAAAAATACATTTTTAACAGCCCCTTTTCGCCAGCTAAAAATAAAAGATGCGCACACACAGGAATTGATATTTGAATTTTACAACAAGTATCCGATTCTGAAATTGGAATTGATTTTCGATTCCCAACCCTACATATAATGTAACGATAACATTACATTTTATTTGCTTGAATAATTTGTAATATTGATGTATTAAAACGTAGCATTGTATTATATTACAAATAATAATATGCCATAATATGTTGTGTATATATAATAATACGGATAATACAGGTGCATCTCAATAAATTAGAATGTCGTGGAAAAGTTCATTTATTTCAGTAATTCAACTCAAATTGTGAAACTCGTGTATTAAATAAATTCAATGCACACACCTTTGCAGGTGTTTTGAGTTGATTAGCTGATTGGCATGTCATCATATTCTAATTTGTTGAGATAGTGAATTGGTGGGTTTTTGTTCAATGTGAGCCAAAATCATCACAATTAAAAGAACCAAAGACTTAAACTACTTCAGTCTGTGTGCATTGAATTTATTTAATACACGAGTTTCACAATTTGAGTTGAAGTACTGAAATAAATGAACTTTTCCACGACATTCTAATTTATTGAGATGCACCTGTATATTATTAGTATAATAATATTTCGCTACACCTCATGTATGTAATATAAAGTGAGGAACCTTGAACCTCTATGGACCATTAAAGGGCTTCGAACCTGCAACCCTTCACCTTCTTATTCGGTCATAATTCAGATGATGTCTGTTAAAGATCGCTTGATCTGGAAAGCATCTGCTGCTACAAACATCTGACAGACGTCAGTAAGATGTCATTCTAAATCATAAACATCTTAAAGACATCTGATAGGAAACGTCCCGTACACGTATTGCAGATGAGCAACACTCTAAACAAACGTCTTGGAGACGTCAGATAAACGTCTCCGTGATGTAGCGGATGTTTCCGTGAATGCCTGACCTTCCTCGAGGTCCTCGAGGCTCGCGATCTTCCTCGCGCCGTCCGCGCTGTAGATGTTGCGCACACCTTGCGGCAGGTGCAGGCTGTCGGCGAGCGCGCGCGTCAGCTCGGCCAGCAGCGCGTCCAGGGATCGGAAGCGGTCGCCGGACACCGCGTACACCAGACCCTTGAAGTACCGGTCTCCGTTCCGGTAGAAGCGGACCTTCTTGGCGCGCTTCTCGGAGCTGAGCGCCTGCAGCGTGCGCGTGCGGTAGAAGCTGCAGTTGGCGCTGTGCGCGGGGCTCGGGACCAGACTGCTCGCGCGAGAGCCCGGACCGCCGGCGGCGGCAGCGCGTTTGGAGCGCCGCGCCTTGTCCCGCTCGTCGAAGTGCTCGAGCTCGATGCTTCTGCTGAGAGACATTGTCCTTCCCGGTAAACGTTCCTTCTTTCTGTTTCTATCGCGCGCTCTGGTCGCTGGAGTGCGCTATTGTCATCAGCGCGAGCGACGGACGCGCCGCTCTCCCCGCCGCGCGTTTACCGGGCGCATCATTTGCATCAACACAAAAGCGCCCGGCGTTTATGCCGCGAAACGCGGAATTATTCCGGTAAATGACCGCGTAACGCCAACCTGGACGAGCAGGAGAATCCCGGTCAAACGCGTCAAAAAAAATCCCGATCCGCCCTTAAACGAGCGCGGCGCGTGCGGGTTTGATGCGCGCTCCGCGCTGTAACCGGGCAGCACGGCTGTGAACGGGAGCGCGCTGCAGGTGAGCGCTCGTGCATGTGGCGCGCGCCCGCGGACAGACATTGCATGCTATGGAGGGCCACATTACTCCAAATACATGTTGACATATATAAATAAATCTTTAAATACATAATTAAATATATCAATAAATGCATAAATCATTAAGCCATCCATTTATATATAATTATTTATTTATTCATTCATGCATTCATTTATATATTTAATATTTATGTATTTCCTCCACATTTCATTTTCAGGGTTACGGTTCTCGGCTCGTATAAATTAATGAATATTTAATCATGTATTTATTTATCCATTTAATTATTCAATTAAGTATTTAACGATTTATTTATATATATATTTCAACATTTATTTAATGATTTAATTTGGAGTAATTTGGCCCTCCATGTGAATCTGGGTCGTGCACGGATGGGAAAAATGTGATGTTTGATATTTCTGTTTTTAAAACATGAAAGTAGAGGTTTATTTTTATATTCCTTATTTGAGTCACAAATAAACTGCAGGGTTTCATCAGAGAGAGGGCCTTCTCTCTCTCTCTCTCTCTCTCTCTTTTTAAAGAATATCTGAACTTAAACATGACAAATAAAATCAATAAATTAAATAAAGCAATATTTATGTATTTAGGCAAAAAATAAAAGAATCATATTGACCATTACAAATGGAAATGTGCAAATCATAAATTTAAAAAATTGTGCTTTTTAAATTTATTTTATTTAATGCATGCTAAAATTACAATTCGTTAAGAATGATAGAATTAAAGTAAGTAAAGTAAAATAAAATAATAATAAAAAATACTAAGCACTGTCCAGTGCTTGCGTACTTTATTTATTTATTCTTGCGCAAATAAAAAACTAAAATAAAATAAACGTATTGAACATTACAAATGGCAATGTGCAAATCATAAATTAACCAGACGGTGCTTATTTTTATTTATTTATTGAATGCATGCAAAAATTACAATTCATTCAAAATGGTCAAATTAAAATAAATAAGTGAAATTAAATAAATAAATACTAAGCACTGTCCAGTTATTTATTTGCAAATAAAAAAAAAAAGAGCATTACAAAATGCAATGTGCAAATCATAAATTAAAAACCAGACAGTGCTTCATTTTATTTATTTAATGCATGCAAAAATAATTCATTAAAAACTGTCAAATTAAAATAAGTACAAAAAATAAAAAATACTAAGCACTTTCAAGTGCTTGCCCGCTTTATTTATTTATTTATTACATGCAAAAATGACAGTTCATTAAAAATGGGAATACTCAAGTAAAATAAAAATAAAATAAAGCACTTATTTAGTTAGTTAGTTAGTTAATACATGCAAAAATGACAACTCATTCAAAATGACCAAACTCAGTTTTTTTCCTTTATTTTGCACTTCAATTTCTTCCAACAAAGTACATCATACATGAAAATGCACCATAATGTTTTTAAATGAGGTAATATTCGCCTGGATTTCTGACGTAATTGTCTCAACATTGATTTAATGTTTCCTCAACTCACTGTCACTTCACTAAAACTTCACAGAGGAGTTTAATCAATTCTACACAGACTCTTCATTAGTGTGCACAATCAAACAATGAGCTGCTGCACGTCTGATATTAATAACGCTGATCAGAGCATCATCTTTTGCTTCTGAACAAACAAAAACTTTCTGTTATATGAGCGTCTTTTTTAGAATTAAAAGATGAAACATATGAGATTGCTTTTGAGCATCTGAATAATTAATTATTTTTGTGCCACAGTAAAGAGGAAGAAATATGAATACCAGTGTGCTGGAGTTTGCCTCCATTGATGTGCTTTTAATATTTAATATTTTTCTCCACTGATGAAGATTTCAATATTTGTCTCATTAGAGAATTAAAGCTCCTTTCATGGCAGTTGAATCGCTGTAAGACACTTCAGATTGTCTGAAAGCTGCTTTTATTGTCAGCACATTCTCAGGATTATCATTTGCATTATAAAGTACAGTAACTCACAGCTTTGGTCCAGAGGAAAATCACTGATGAGCAGCCAATCAAATAAAGCCACGCATTTCCAAACTGACATATTTAGAGACTTCAGGACTCTTGGTTTTTGGTTGCAATTAGGTTTGAGTTCAGTTACACTGATTTTTCATATTTCTTATGTGAAATGTTGCAGAGCAGGGTTTCTCAAAATGGGAGCAAATAATTACTTAAATCATAAATATGTAAAATTTAAATAACTAATTTTAAAATTAAAATACACACAAAAAATGAAATTACAATTCATAAAAATGTATACATGTAAATAGTTTTAAAATAAAAATAATTAAAATGCTTACTAAAATGAAATATTTTATAAACATATTTAATTTGAATAAATAATAAAAAAATAAAAACAAATAAAATATAACAAAAATGAAATTATTTATAGAAATTAAACATTTAAAATAAGAACATTAAAAATACTTAAAATGAAATTCACAAAAATGTTACATTTTGACAAATAATTTTAAAATAAAATACAAATTTGAATAATTATAATAGAAATGCACAATTGACATATTAAAAAACTTACTAAAAAATTTAATAATTCATAAAAATGTTTGAAAAAGTGAATAAATTAATTAAATATGAATAATGGGGTGATTTTCTTAATAAATAGTGCTCTATATATCATCAATAACACATAATACACACACTAAACCCAGAAACAGATCCAGATGAGTCTGAAGACACCTGGTGGAAGACCTGTGTGTGAGTGTGTGAGAGAGAGTGTGTGAGAGAGTGTGTGAGTGAGTGTGTGTGTGTGAGAGAGAGTGTGTCTGTGTGTTTGTGTGTGTGAGTCTCTGTGTGTGAGTGTGAGAGAGAGTGTGTCTGTGTGAGAGTGAGTGTGTCTGTGTGTGAGAGAGTGAGTGTGTCTGTGTGTGAGTGT
>NW_015546148.1:40722-45439 GCF_001515605.1 Sinocyclocheilus anshuiensis | reverse complement strand
ACTTTTCACAAAAACAAACCTGTGTGTGTGTGTGTGTGTTTGTTTGTGATTCTCAGGATTTCTCCACTCTGATCTGAAGAACGTCACTCAGAGCCGGACGCTTTCTCAGTGCCTGAGGAGATAAAATACACTTCATTCCAATCAGACACATATCCGATATTTCGATTTCACGCCATTGTTTTTAGATGAGATTCAGATGTGTGTGTGTGTGTGTGTGTGTGTAAAGGTGGTTGATTTGACCTGTAGGTTGTTGACAATCTCCTCAAATAATCTCTTGGCTTCTTCATTGTCTGCGTCTTCGAAGTAATCAGAGATACTCAACTGAACCAGCACATACTTCAGACTCACACACACACCTCACACACACACACACACACACACACACACACACACACAGAAGAGCTGCGTTAGACGTGCATGAGCTCATCACTGGAGTTTTAGGTCAGTTTAGGTTTTAGTCTTGAATAAAATAATCAACACACCAAATGACCATCTTTGCAGTGCAGGTGGTTAAAAATAGATAAAAAATACATGAAAAACAGAAGAAACTAAACTCTATTCAGTGTGCAAATAGATGTGAGAAAGAAGACCAAATGACATCCATATGCAAATATGACAAGAATATTTGCGTGTGTGAATAATGTCTCATTTCATGTGTAAAATGTTCTAGATCAGGGTCTACTATATTCATTAAATCATAAAATTTTACAATGTAAATAAATAAATACAGTAAAATTTAGAAATGAAATAATTTTAAAATAAAACACTTAACATGAAATAATTAATAACAATATCAGATCTAAATCATTTAAAAATGAAAACCAATCAAAATAACACATATTAAAAGTTACAGTATATAATCCATAAAATGTAAAATGTAAATAATTTTAATATAATTACAATTCAAATGTAAAAATTAATAAAAATTAATACTTTTTATTTGAATTAAAATAATTTAAAATAAAAACAATTAAATTAAAACACTTACTAAAAATGAAATCACGATGTAAAATTTAAAGAAAATATAAATAATTAAAAAATAAAAACAATAAAAAAATAAAATACTTACTAAAAATTAAATTATAATGTAAAATTTAGAAAAATAATTTTAAAATAAAAACAATCAAAATAAAAACTTGATAAATTAAATAAAAAATACATAATTATGTACAATTTTAATAATTTTAAAATAAAAACAATTAATGTAAATCAATACTAAAAGAGAAATAATTTATAAAAATGTCCAATTAAAATAATTTTAAAATGAAAAACAATCAAAATAAAATGCTTACTAAAAATAATCAAAAGATGAAAATGTAAAATGGAACTAAATCATTTAAAATAAAAACAATTAAAACACTTGATAAAATGTATATCATGATAATGTACAAATTAAATAAATAATTTTAAATAAAAACAAATAAAAAACTTATTGAAAAACAATTAAATCATAAAAATGTAAACAAATAATTAATGTAGCCTATGTAAAATAAAAATAATAATAAATTAAATTATAAAAATTTTAAATTTAAATAAAAGCAATTGAGATTATGTGTGTTTGTGAGTGTTTGTGTTTGTTTGAGTGTTTGTGATTGTTTGAGTGTGTTTGTGTTTGTGATTGTTTGTGTTTGAGTTTGTGTGAGTGTTTGTTCTTGTGAGTGTTTGTTCTTGTGAGTGTTTGTTTGTGTTTGTGAGTGTTTGTGTGTTTGTGAGTGTTTGTGTGTGTGTGTTTGTGAGTGTTTGTGTGAGTGTTTGTTCTTGTGAGTGTTTGTGTTTGTGCTTGTTTGTGTTTGTGAGTGTTTTTTGTGTTTGTGAGTGTTTGTTTGTGTTTGTGAGTGTTTGTTTGTGTTTGTGATTGTTTGTGTTTGAGTTTGTGTGAGTGTTTGTTCTTGTGAGTGTTTGTGTTTGTGAGTGTTTTTTGTGTTTGTGAGTGTTTGTTTGTGTTTGTGAGTGTTTGTGCTTGTGTTTGTGATTGTTTGTTTGTGTTTGTGTTTGTGAGTGTTTGTTTGTGTTTGTGTTTGTGAGTGTTTGTGAGTGTTTGTGATTGTTTGTGTTTGTGTGAGTGTTTGTTCTTGTGAGTGTTTGTGTTTGTGAGTGTTTGTTTGTGTTTGTGAGTGTTTGTTTGTGTTTGTGATTGTTTGTGTTTGAGTTTGTGTGAGTGTTTGTTCTTGTGAGTGTTTGTGTTTGTGAGTGTTTGTTTGTGTTTGTGATTGTGTTTGTGAGTGTTTGTGTGAGTGTTTGTTCTTGTGAGTGTTTGTGAGTTGTGCTCACTGCTGAAGTGTAGAATGGCTCTGGTGGTGACGGGTGTGGAGATGAAGCGGAGCGTGTGCAGCTGCTGGAGACCGTCTCTGCAGATCTCCGCCGCTGCCTCCTGGTTCAGTTCGTTCATGTGATGCAGCTCCAGCTCACACAGATTCACACAGTTTCTCACTGCAGAAACACACGTGGAACGCTCAGGTCTCACCTCACTCACGCACAGTGTCGGGGGAAGCGCATTACAAGTAACGCGAGTTACGTAATCAGATTACTTTTTTCAAGTAACTAGTAAACAGTGTTGGGAAGGTTACTTTGGAAATGTAATAGGTTACAGATTACAAGTTACCCTATTTAAAATGTAATAAGTAGTGTAACTATTTCAGTTACTTTATTAAAGTAATGTAACTGATTACATTTGATTACTTTTTGATTATTTTCTAAAATTATAATGAATATTTTCAACTGTTAATCATTTTTAAACATTTATAGCAGGCAGGGTTAACCTTACGGTAGAACTCAACACTGATTACTGTCAGACTTCCACAATCAAAAGAAGTCAATCCAATCTGTATGTGTGAGAGAATATTCGGCTGTAACCCCCTTTGTAATCGTTAACATTTTCATAAGGAACTGTAATTTAATTGCACAAATTACAGTTACATTTATTTTGTAATTAAATTACGTAATTCTGTTACATGTAACTAGTTACTCCCCAACACTGCTAGTAAAGTAGTGCATTCTTTTTTTAATTTAGAAGGAAATATCTGAGTAACTTTTTAAAATTGAGTTATTTTGTTTTCCCATGTCTTGACTGACAGCTGTCTTGTTGAGAAAAATCATGATGTAAGGACAGAGGCTTTCATTGTGTGCCCCATGTATGGTTAGTTCTAAATTAAACGTAAACCTGCATTTACTCATCTCACTTGCACAAAAACAGATTCAGTGTTCCTCAAAATCAATAAAGAACAGTGGAATGCAAACTCAGAATATGAAGCAAATCTGCAATAATTCAATGGTAAATAACACAAATATCCTTTATGCATTTAATCCCATTTTATTAACCAGTGTCTTTGCTGCTGAGCTTCGATTATCAGATTCAATCATACTAATAAGTAGTGATGGGAGAAACAAACCTTTTCAAAGCTTTGAATCAATTGAACCAATTGCTTCGCAAAATGATCGATCGAAACACCACAAACTGGTGACGCCTGCTGGTCAAAAGTGTGTAAATGCAACAAAAACTCAGGCTGAAACATGCATAAAACCCCACTGCAAATGTTTCATTGAAAGTATAATACATTAAATGCCATAAAAATACCATTAAATATGACGTGTCTGTATAATATGTGGCTTTTAAAATATTTTATATTAATTTGCAGGGCTTGTTTTGTTTTGTTTTATGGAGAGCTTGTATATATATGTGACCCTGGAGCACAAAAGCAGTCATAAGTAGCACAGGTATATTTGTAGCAATAGCCAACAATACATTGTATGGGTCAAAATTATCAATTTTTCTTTTATGCCAAAAATCATTAGGATATTAAGTAAAGATCATGTTCCATGAAGATATTTAGTAAATTTCTTACCGTAAATATATCAAAACTTAATGTTTGATTAGTAATATGCATTGCTAAGAACTTAATTTGGACAACTTCAAAGATGATTTTCTCAATATTTAGATTTTTTTGCACCCTCAGATTCCAGATTTTCAAATAGTTGTATCTCGACCAAATATTGTCCTATCCTAACAAACCATACATCAATTGAAAGATTATTTATTCAGCTTATTCAGGTGATGTGTAAATCTCAATTTCGAAAAATGTACACTTAAGACTGGTTTTGTGATCCAGGGTCACACATAGGCCAGAAAGAGACTAATAACTACTTATCATCCTTTTAGTGACGCAAATGTTTAGTTACAAATGTCTACAAATTGATTAAACTTATCCGAGATCAGGTAAAAACCATAGATGCTGGTTCAATGGTTCACTGCTTAACTCGCATGATTCACTGGTTCACAGAGATCATCGCCCCCCAATGGAAAATCATTGAAATTTAGAAACATTCTGAAACGGTTATGACGTAATGAAGCCTCATTTACTGAAATCACGTGACTTTGGCAGTTTAATACGCGGTCCGAACCATCCAACAAGTCAAAGAGAACAAAATCGTCACTTCCTGATAAACTGCCACTATAAATCACTAAGAAAAGTAGTAGAAGCCACTGAATATAATAATTTTCATATATAATAAATCACTTGCGGCTCAGAGCGAGCAGATGAAACACAATAAATGCGGTCAATGCTTTCGGAGGCGGATGCTGCTGTTTGGGAACCCAAATCTTTGGGAAAGATTAACCCTTTTTCGCACAAGTCAAAAACCACCTCAAGCGAGCATAAAAATTTTTTTTACAAATTAAGGGATTTTTATTCGAAATTTGGCGTTTCCATCATTCGTTTCT
>NW_015546148.1:39930-40581 GCF_001515605.1 Sinocyclocheilus anshuiensis | reverse complement strand
CTAAGAAAAGTAGGAGAAGCTACTGAATATAATAATTTTCATATATAATAAATTACTTGTGCCTCAGAGCGAACAGACGAAACACAATGAATGCGGTCATTGCTTTCGGAGGCGGATGCTGCTGTTTGGGAACGCGGTAGTGTAAGACAGTAATTATACAGAAATACTTTTGACGACTGACTTTGCTTGTGCATTTCCGAATGACCATAACAACATTTCAGATGCTGTGGAATGAGATCGGTCTGCTGGTTAGTCAGGTTTTACCGTCCCATAGCGCAAAGTCACATGACTTTTTTTGATGCGCTTGGATTTTATTCGCAAAATGCATTTCCATCGCCCATTATTCGCATCAACCCTTTTTCGCATAAGTCAAAAACCACCTCAAGCGAGCGTAAAATTTTTTTTACAAATTAAGGGATTTTTATTCGAAATTTGGCGTTTCCATCATTCGTTTCTTTTGCGACACTTCAAAATGCGCATTAAAATAGGGTGATGGAAACATCGAAACAAATGATTCGGAAAAGTTTCGAAGCTTCACGAAGCAGTGCTTCGAAAGCGGCCATCACTACTAATTAGCAAAATTTTAGTGCTGTCAAACGATTAATCGCATCCAAAATAAAAGTTTTTGTTTACATAATATATGTGTGTGTA
>NW_015546148.1:33664-39357 GCF_001515605.1 Sinocyclocheilus anshuiensis | reverse complement strand
AAATATATACATGCATGTGTGTGTATTTATATATACATAATAAATATATACAGTATACACACATATATTATGTAAACGAAAACTTTTATTTTGGATGCGATTAATCGCAATTAATCGTTTGACGGCACTAAAAAAATTGCTTTAGTTAAACTAACATTTGTGCTTCATTTTTTTTTTAATATTGCTTAAGAGTGTTGAACTTTCTTCTCTTGTGTTCTGCTGTACAGACGTGAATTTACTTTTCCTCCAGCCTAGAGGCGTATTCCTTTTACTTTTTGGTCTTTTTGGCTTTTACATTTACCAAAAATAGAACTTTTTATATTAAAAACAAGCAAGAATTAGTTACTTTTTTAGGAAGTAACGCAATATTGGAATGCATTACTTTTAAAAGTAACTTTCCCCAGCACTGCTCACGCATCACCTGACCTGTCACTCACCCAGAGAGGCCAATCCCTGCGCGCCGCAGCTGGCCCCGCCCACCCCCGCACGGCACAGGTTCGGCCAGCATCGGCCAATCGTCTGCAAGCAGCGGTTACTGAAGCGATCAGGCTGCAGGCTGCAGGAAACCAAGGCGGGAAATCAGTGGTCATGTGATCAGCGCTGATGGATTTAAAGAGACGGATCCTCACCACGGCTGTAGAGGAGCGATGCGCAGCATCGTGATGTTCCTGCATCCCGCACCCAGAGCCCAGATCACCTCCTTTCCCGCCGGATCCGACGCGCTCCTGAACACACCACAATCAGCTGTGTGAATTTTACCATTGATAACAAACCGTAATATGTGACCCTGGAGCACAAAAGCAGTCATAAGTAGCACAGGTATATTTGTAGCAATAGCCAACAATACATTGTATGGCTCATTAGGATATTAAGGATATTAGGATATTAAGGTAGTTATATTTCCTACCGTAATCAAAACTTAATTTTTGATTAGTAATATGCATTGCTAAGAACTTCATTTGGACAACTTTAAAGGCGATTTTCTCAATATTTTGATTTTTTTGCACCCTCAGATTCCAGATTTCCAAAATATTGTCCTATCCTAACAAACCATAGCTACATCAATGGAAAGATTATTTATTCAGTTTATCTATTATAAATTATGACTGGTTTTGTGGTCCAGGGTCACATATGTGCTGAAAAATACTGACGGTACAAAAGCCCTACATGCTTTACATGAGAAATATAACATAATTACTATTAAAATATTAATAAAGATGTAAATCAGATATGTACTGATTAAAAGTTAAATGAATTTATTTAAAATAAAATAAATATATAAATAAAAAAATAAAATAAATAATGGGTATATTAAATAATTAAATAAAAATAAAACACTTATCATAATGTAAGATTTAAATCATTTAAAATAAAAAATAAAATGAAGCAATAAAAATTAAATCATAATAAAGTACAATTTAAATAAATAGTTTAAATGAAAGACAATTGAGATAAAACAGTAAAAATTAATTAAATCAATGTAACATGTAAATAATTAAAAATAAAAGCAATTTAAAAAGAAACACTAAAAAATCATAATAATATAAAATTTAAATAAATTATTTAAATGAAAGACAATTAAAATAAAACACTCACTAAAAACGCCCTAAATGCCTATATGAGAAATATATCACAATTAATACTATTAAAATAATAATAAAGATGCAAATCAGACTGGTACTAATTTAGTTAGAACTTAATTAAAATATTAACAATAATTTAAAATAAATAATAAATATAAAAAAACGAGGAAGTAAACGACAGATACTTTTGTAATTGCGAATTATGAAGTGAAAAGTATGTAAATGCATGTGGTTAAATTGTCAATGTGCCTTTTCAATATTTATTTAATAATCTATCTATCTATCTATCTATCTGACAGGTAGTAATTTAAATTTAAAAGAACAGATTTTTAAAACTTAATTAAAAAATAATAAATAAAAAACTGAATATGAAGAATGAATAAAAATGTAAGTGTATGGATAATTCTACATGAATATTTAGAGATGAGACTCCGCCCCGCTGCCTTTAGCACCGCCTCCAGCCCCGCCTCCAGCCCGCCACTCAACACAGAGAGACCAAAACACTCTTCACTAAAGCACCTCATACTGGCCGTCATGTTTAAGAATTCACAAGCTCTGCGCTCAGAGTGAGAAAATATTTATTAGTGTGATGTGGGACACTATTATAATGAGTCATGCGGTTCTTTATGTCACCTGTATGTGAGCGACTGCAGCGCGCGACAGTGACAGCTGACGACCCACAGCGATCTGTCCGTCAGAATGTTGGGACAATGAGAGACACGCAGAGCAACGAGACTCCGCCCTGCTGACTTCAGCACCGCCTCCAGCCCCGCCTCCAGCCCGCCCCTCAACACAGAGAGATCCGCACACACAGCTGACAACACACTCCCTACTAAAGCACTGTATACTGACCGTCATGTGAGAGATGTGTGTGTGTGTGTTTGTGTGTTTTACCTGGTGCTGCGTAAATACTCGTCTTTACTCTCTTTCTTGCCACGAGATCGAGGTTTGAGGTTGTGAAGAACGAGAGACTGAGTCTGACAGCACCACTGAGACAGAGTCATCAGGAACTACACACACACACACACACACACACTCGAGGTTAGGATGGCCTTTGCTCTACAGTGACCTCTAGAGATGGTTAGTTTTATTAGCTGAGGAAGCCATTTTGGCAAGGGTTGTTTGTGGCCTGCATGTGGAAATAATGAATGGAAATAAGCTTAACAGGTAAGTGAACGGAGTTTCTATCTTCTGTTGATGTTTGCTGATTTGGATGCTTTGCTGGTTTTGTTTGTGAGATTGGTTGTTGGTGCATGTGGATTGGGAGATTTGCTTTGGTTGGATTTTGGACTTCATTTGGTTGGACGAAGCATTTGTGGATTCAAGTTGTACAAATAAATAAAGTGTTTACTTGGATTGGTAATTTGTCTGATTTTGTTTTTGTTTTTTCTGAAGAAAGACACATACATAGTGATAAAAGGCAAAATATGAAATGTCATGGATGAATATTTACTGAGTAATCCATTATTTTTTAGAGGAGAGTCAAGATGACAATTTTCACCTGAGATTTGGAGCCAAATTACAGGGGTGTAAAAATGACTTCAGAAAGATGGCAGCATGATTATATTACTTTTACTCAGAGTTTGCTAGGTCTGTTAGTAAAATCTGTTAATTCTGTCAATCTTTGTTGCATTATATGCCAGTGGTAGCCATTCAAAAATGGAGAAAAAGCAGTTTTTGTGTGTTTTCTCCAAAGTTTGCATTGGTAGCATGCTCAAGAAGTATTAAAGATATCTCACTATCCTTTTAGATTTTGGGTTTTAACAAACTTTTCCTTTGGCATCTTTATTTTTAAGGCCCTGTAAGGTTCATTTCCGGAGATATGGGGATCTCAATGCGGCTTCATCTGCAAATTGTTCAAATGTGTTAATATTCAGGGGTCAAAAACCAAATGTGGGTCACTTTGCATATTGATTATATTTTTTGCTTTAAAAGTCTAAAGAACAAATAATATTCAAACTAGAAATGTATCTTGTTTCCTTCTTTGCAAAAACATACCTGAGTGCCATAAACTCTGAAGATCTCAATAAGATTTTAGATTGTGGTTCCTGTCTAACTTCTCTATTGGTATCTTTATTTTTAAGGTCCTATATGACTCAGTCCCAGAGATATGGGGATCCCAATGCGGCTCTAAGTCTAAATTGTTGAATTGTTCCCATTTTCAGTTGTCAAAAACTAAATGTGTCACTTTGCATACAGCTGATACTTATTGTATTTAAAGTGGAATGTCTGAAGAATAAAGAATACTTCAAATGTAATGTAAAACCTTTACTTGTCACACAGTTTCTGAAACCTGACGCTCAAACACCAGAACCACACACCAAATCTGCAAAATCATACACTAATTTTTTCATGTAATAACTTTTTAATTGAATAAAACACTTTTTGCAAAATACACAAAAATCTAACAGGAATTAATATTATGCCAAAGGTGTTTGCAAAATGTGTGTAAGCAGCTGAAAAAACTATTATTTTGGATTCCATCTTCATTTATATATTTCTTTCACTCAAATGTTTTTACTGTCACTTTTGATCAATTTAATGCATCCTTGATAAACAAAGATATTAATTTCTTTAAAAAAAAAAGAAAGTTTTGTTAGTTCTATTAGGATAAAATAGCATTAGATGTCCTTACTAATATGGGGAAACAAACATGAGTGTGTGTGTGTGTTTCCTTGCCTTTGATGACACTCGTGCGTTTTCCAGTGTTACTCTGATCCAAACAGCAGGATGACGTGCGACACTGCGCCAGTCCTTACACACCTGAGAGAGACACACACACACTTAAACACTGAAGCACACATTACACACATCATATATCTAACACGCACACACACACACCTCAGCGGCGGTGAGCAGTGAGCACGTGTCCAGATAAGTGTACACACAGAAGAGCGCCGCTTTGAGCCTCAGACGCTCCGAACACACGGCTGATTCACTGGATCTGTTCACACGCCAGTGCAGATCCGGACCTGATCACAACAACACACAACAACAACTGACAGATATCACACACTTCACACCCTAGCAACCTCATAGCAACACCATGGAATCACGTCAGAGAGTTTTGTACAGGCAAAATCTACTATGTTTACTGTAAAAATCTACTTATATAATTAATAATCACTATAATCAGTTCTTCTTTTCAATAAATCTTAATGTGTCTTTATGTGTGAATCAGGATAATTATTATTATTATTATAGGATAACTAAACTACAACTAACAGGATGACTAAGACCACAAAAAAAAAAAACGTTCTTTACTTGAAATACTGTAACATATGTTAACTGAAAATATAAAAAGCATTTATTATATTTCAACATTGCTCATTTTCATTTAGTTTAATGAAGTATTAAAATAAACAAAATTCAATAAACTAAAACTAATAAATACTACTATGTAGACATTTAAAATATAATAAAAATGACAAAAACACAACAAAATTACTAAAACTTTGACAAAAATGAACCTGTAAACAGAAAATCAAAAAAAAAAAATCCTAGTATGTTTTATAGTAACAGGAATACTAAAATAACACTGATACAAAGTAACACTGTATATTTGTGTGTGTGTGTGTGTGTGTATTCTATAATATAAACAGAATTTTGCATGTGTATTTACACTACCGTTCAAATGTTTGTGGTACATTTTTTTTAATGTTTTCGAAAGAAATCTCTTCTACTCACCAAGGATGCAGTTATTTGATCAAAAATACAGTAAAAATAACAATAATTTGTAATATTTTTACAATTTAAAATAACCTGATTATTATTCTGATTATTTCTGATTATTATCAATGTTGAAAACAGTTGTGCTGCACAATATTTTTGTGGAAACCATGATACATTTATTTTTCAGTATTCACAGATTAAAAAAAGTTAAAAAGAACAGCTTTTATTTGAAACAGAAATCCTTTGTAACATTATAAATGTCTTTACTGACACTTTTGATCAATTTAATGCATCCATGATGAATAACAGTGTTCATTTCTTTGATAAACGTCTCTACTATGACTCCAGCGGTGTGTGTGTGTGTGTGTGTGTGTGAGTGTTTGAGAGTGTGTGTGTGTGTGAGAGAGAGAGAGAGAGAGAGTGTGTGTGTGTGTGTGT
>NW_015546148.1:29947-33521 GCF_001515605.1 Sinocyclocheilus anshuiensis | reverse complement strand
GAGTGTGTGTGTGTGTGTGTGTGTGTGTGTGTGTGTGTGTGAGTGAGTGTGTGTGAGTGAGTGAGCGAGTGAGTGTGCGAGTGAGTGTGTGTGTGTGTGTGTGTGTGTGTTGTACCAGTGCTGCTGTAGGTCCTGTATCCTGTGTGTTGTGTGTCGTCCTGTGATTCTGCGGTGTAAAGTGTCCAGTTGTCTGAATCGGCATCTGTGTGTGTGTGTTGGATCATCCAGGGCGATTCGGAGCCGCTGTCGGGCCCCTCGACGGCTCCACACAACACATGCTGATACTGCCGTCTGTCCCAGTTACCCTCACAGCCGCCCGAACCCGCCGACAGCGTGCGGGGCCTCCGCTCGAACCTGAGACACGCCAGTCACATCACATCATTACTGCAGCCGTCACAAGACAATGACAGTCTTTTATATCTCCTAGTAGCTTCTCCTAGGCAGCAATGAGAACACATGCTGAGCAAACAGAGACTTTGGCTTAAGGCAAAAGGCCAAATTCTATCCAGATTAGTTAGTTAGTTAGTTAATTAAATAATTAATTTATTCATTCATTAATTTACTTACTTTTTGGCCGGTACTGATGTATGACGGCTAAAGATTTATTTTTGAGTTTCAGTTCCAATAAATGTCCAGTGTGGAGCCAAATTACATTTACAAAACATTTTTATAGATAGATAGATAGATAGATAGATAGATAGATAGAAAAATAAAAGCTAATTCAAAATATTAATGAAATCTATAATAATATATTTTAAAAATACTAAAATAACACTGCACATAAAATTTGAGACCAGGGTTTTTATAGTTAACTAAAACCAAAATCATAAAAAATGTTACTTGAGATAAAATAAATGTTAACTAAAATAAAAATAAAATTAAATAGTTAAAAAAACGTCAACTTATTTTATTTCAAATAATTACCAAGGCAACATTTCTCATTGCCATTTAGTTTAACTTGATGTACTATGCAGATATTTACAGAAATCAACCAATCAAAAAAACAAAACAAAAAATCACAAAAACACAGAACAAAATGACTAAAACTTGACCTAAAATTAAAATGAAAATACAAAAATAAAAACTAACTCAAAATATGAAAAAACTATAATAGAATGTCAATGATAACACTACATGAGGCTGTTGTTTCTCATTAATCCTATGATACGACCCATTTAAAGTGCACTATATTGTATTTAATATGTTGCGAGGCGTTTGGACGGATGCATGCTGATGAACAGATGTGATTCTTGTGTAAATCTTTAGTAATGTACCTGTAGTACTGAGTGGCTCTGTAATCAGACACATGAGAAGATCTCCTGCTCATCCCAGACACGCTGTAACTCCTCTGTCAAACACACAAATACATTCACTGCTGATATATGAGAAATATCAGTGGTCGCTCTATATCTCCAATAATATGTCTTAGTAACGAGATTTAAACGATCCAAACATATAATGCAATACAATGCAATGATGACTGGGAGATGAAGAAATAAAGGCTCCTCAGAAGATGTGAGATGTTCTGGAGGCTTGTGAAGATCATTCCTCCGCTGAGGAACAGTGAAAGTAAAGCTTCTGGAAACAAATGCTCCTCAAAAGATCCTGAGGATCAGATTTCAGACGCACTGATTTTTCTAAAAGATGACTGATGGAGAACCAAGTAAAGCCCAGCTGCTTCAGTCCAGTAAGTGTTCATCTGGAGACAGACTCTCTGTACCTGGTAGCCTGATGCTCTACTTCCTGCCAGGTGTCTGTGAGGGGAAGTGACATCTTCGTAAAGATTCTGCAGCTGCGTCTCGGCTCTCTCCGCTCTCTCCAGCAGGTCCTCGATGAAGTGCTGCAGACGGATCTTCGCGCTGGCTTCCTGGAGCGCCGTGTCTTGCACAAACCTGTCCAGCTCACACACTTCCCTAAAACACACACACACACACACACACGCATTAAAACATTCACATGCATCTCACACACCATCTAAACTAGTGATGCTCCAAAATGATTTGCTTACCGAAACACAGAAACCAAAATTAAAGTTTCTATATAGATCAAAATCAAAACCGAAAACGAAGTTGCGATAATTCGGTTTGGGTATTCAATATTACATCCCAGCTAACGGAATGTTATCAGAACGTTCTGGGAAGGTTCTCTTAAAGTTATGAACAAACATTCCTCCTGTAACGTTAATAGAACATTCATTCAAAGTTGGTCTTTAATCTGGTCTTTAATATCAAAACGTTATTTATACATTATCATTAATGGAACTTTATTTCCTGAAACATTTTAGTTGGATGTTCATCTAATGTTTTTTAAAGCAACCCACGGAACACGTTTCGACTGAACAGGACCCCCGGAATGCGATTTTGATAGCCAGTTTCCCCCAGAACATGGTTGGGCTAGATTTGGCCGTGATTGGGGTATTTTAGAGTAGCAATTGGGCTGGTTTTGTTACACAAACCCTGGCAACCCTGCTTTAAGGTACCTACAGATTCCCACCCCTAGCTGCCATGTTTACCTGTAGTAGTTGTGTGCATTTAATAAACACTGACATGTTCAAAACACGCCATCAGAAAAGTTAATTAAGCATCGGTCAATGATTTCGGCCCTCCAAAACCATTTAATCTGAAACTTAAAATTCTTTTTTTGCAATTTCAGACGAATATATTCAGTTGCCGAAATTTCAGTGCATCTCCAATCTAAACATACACTCACTGTTGTTTGCGCTGCAGTTGTTCATCTCTCTCTCTCAGCTCGTATCTGAGGCTGGCCAGCATCTCCATGGAAATGCCCCCCTGCCGCTCCAGTTTGGCCGCCCGCTCCTCCGCCTGGCGCTTCTCTCTGTGCATGCGCTCGCTCTCTCTCCTGGCCCGCCTCACCTCCGCGCTCCTCTGCTGCACCTCGTCCTGCAGCGTCTCCAGTTTAAACGACACGCGCTCCTGCACCTCCAGTGCCAGCTGCTGAAGCCGGGCCTCCAGCGCCAGCCTGCCCAGCCATGGCACTCCCAGCTGGGCCACGGCGTGTCCAGTGTCTGCCTCCGCTTCTGCGGCTCTGGAGCTCATGGCGACCGCCAGCACTGGAGACAGAGACGATGGCGAGTCCCTCTGGATGAGGATCTTTCGGAGCGGACGAGCCAAACTCAGGGCATCCAGGAGCTCCAGCCGCAGGGGGCGGTCGATTTCGTTCTCTCGCTGGGCGTAAAGGGACATCAGTCCGCCCTCAGAGCTCCGGCGAGGGGTCAGACAGAGTTTTTGGCAGGAGCGGACGCTGGAAAGGTGCTCCCCAAACCCACACGCCTCTCCACAGGTCAGGCAGTGTAACGGTAGCTCGGTGCTGGTCGACATTCTGCGATGACGCACTCACACGCTCGAAAAACAACTCATGAGTCGCATGGTGAGATAATTCAGAGTTCAGGAGCGTTTCAAGAACGTTTCAGTAACTTTAGGAGCGTTTCAGTAACGTTTCAGTAACTTTACGAGCATTTCAAGAACGTTTCAGGAACTTTAGGAGCGTTTCAAGAAAGTGTCAGTAACTTTAGGAGCGTTTCAAGAACGTTTCAGGAAATTTAGGAGCGTTTCAA
>NW_015546148.1:20362-29224 GCF_001515605.1 Sinocyclocheilus anshuiensis | reverse complement strand
GGACCTAAGCTAAGGGCTTTGTCTGCTCATGTTACACAAAAACACTCAGGTAACAGAACATGGTCGTTATGTATCTCTGCAAATCAGTATATCAAATCAGGTATCTCTTACCCCCGCTAGGCTTCTGTTAGTCAATAGGATGAGTCATCATTGCAAAGGTTTCTTAAATGAAGTTCCTAAACGTAAGTTAGGGAGGAGCGAGCCCATCTAATCTTTCAATCAACAGCCAGAGTATATAAGCAGCTGCTTACCTCTCTCCAGTCTCAGCTGTTCCAGCATCCCTCCACCTCCCCAAAACTCCACCTTCATCTTAGGTACCTTGCCCTTCGTAATCATCCTATATCAAGTCGCTGGGGGTATATCAGAGCTCGAGTTGAAGCTGCTTCATCGAGCCCCTCATCAGTGGACAGCAAGCCAAATAAGTTTACACACAATTTCCTTAAGATTATATGGGCAAACGAACTCGTTAATGTTTGTTAGTACTACAATCAAACCATTAAAACATACATTTCCTGCATTGTGCCTATTATTAAACATGGCAAACATCAGTTTGGGGCCAACTGAAAATTTACCATGTGCAATTGAGAATATGACAAGTAGTTTTGTTTGTTGTGTATTGTCACATGTATTGACATTTTGTCTGTTGTAATATCTAATGCAATGACCAACACATTCTCACTCCCAACTCATCACCTATTGACACTTGACCAGGATCCCTCAGCATCACTTTTTAACACTCAGGGTAACCCTTTACCATATTTTTTTTCAATGTGCAGGATGTGTTGCTTTCAATTAGAAGCTGTTGTGGTCATACACAGGTGTGATGGGCATGGGAAAATTGCCATGATAACATTACATTTTGGAGAATTACCCGTGATTTTGCCTATTAATCATTTATGTTGTTGAGAAGTGGGTAAGTTTAGGGTAGGAGTTTGGTTAGGTGCTCCAATGTTTATGAAAATATTAATATTTATACACTTAATTTTTTTATACTTATTTTTTTAAACAAAAATGCAAATACATATGCAAAGATTTACATGCGTCATCATCTGACACATGCATGTCTTGATCTGATGCATAAGGCAAGCAACTGAAAACAATGAAGTATTCTGCATGTTGAAAAATGACACTAAAGGCGTACCCTGAGTGTTTAAAAGTGATGCTGAGGGATCCTGACTAAGCGTCAATATGTGACGAGTGGGTAGTGAGAATGCCCTGCAATGATAAACATTTTTAGGCTCATTGTATTTAATCACACTTTCTATTATATGTATGTATTTTGTCTTTTGTATGTGGAAACTGAACAATCAAGATGTGTTTTGGGACAGTGGCAGTACCCATCAATCCTGTATGCCAGGATGAAGACATCTGTCACTAGCCTGGATCCTTTAAGTACTTCAAGTGGCGAAACATAATGAATGAATAAAAATACAACTAGGAATGAAGTTTAGAACATTTATTGAAATGGGGAAGTCAAATAAGCTAAGTGGTCAAAACTTTATATCTCTCTGAGGATCCTTCTTGAGACAGGTCAATAAAAATGAAACTGTCATCTCAGCAGGTGCAGTGGAATCAATGACCAATGACAGGGACTATTAGGTGACAGCTGGTGACACCATGACGTTTGTTTCCGGAGTGGTGTGAAAATTCACCTCCACAAAGAGCTCTCCTTTAACTCATCACCTCAAAAAATATGATGAACATGAACATGCCTCGAGTCTAGAGTGAAATGGATTTGCAATAAGAACACTGACACCTTGTCTACGCCGCATGTCGGTGATGTAACTGGGCAAAATAGAGACACTATGCTGCAGAGATGAGCTACTTGACTTGTACAGCCTTTGCTCAACACTCTAGAACAGAAAAGTGCATTCTAGACCACGTATGTACATTGGCGTAAAAGTGTAGTCCCTCTTTGTAAGAAATAAAATGGTAATATAGTAATAAAATAGTTGTTGTTTGGTAAACAGAAAAAAAAGATAAATCTGGAAGGATAAATAAAGTGAGAGAGATAAAAGAAGTTTTGTAAGTTCTGAGTTTGGGGAGTTCAGAAACAGAAACAACAACAACAGCAAGCTTAAGAACCCCCCCCCCGTCGGCAGTATTGCCATTGGGTTACTTTTATATTGTTGGCGCAGGTTGGTTTTTTAAGTTTAGTGATTTCTACCTAAGTGGAACCCACTGGAAGGAGATTTTGACCCCCGGAACGTGGTTTTGGAGTTTTGATAGCCAATTTTGACATACAGTTTCCCCCAGAACGTGATTGGGCTAGTTTTGGTCGTGATGAGACTATTTTAGAGTAGCAATTGGGCTGGTTTTGTTACACAAACCCTGGCAACCCTGCTTTAAGGTACCTACAGATTCCCACCCCTAGCTGCCATGTTTACCTGTAGTAGTTGTGTGCATTTAATAAACACTGACATGTTCAAAACACGCCATCAGAAAAGTTAATTAAGCATCGGTCAATGATTTCGGCCCTCCAAAACCATTTAATCTGAAACTTAAAATTCTTTTTTTGCAATTTCAGACGAATATATTCAGTTGCCGAAATTTCAGTGCATCTCCAATCTAAACATACACTCACTGTTGTTTGCGCTGCAGTTGTTCATCTCTCTCTCTCAGCTCGTATCTGAGGCTGGCCAGCATCTCCATGGAAATGTCCACCTGCCGCTCCAGTTTGGCCGCCCGCTCCTCCGCCTGGCGCTTCTCTCTGTGCATGCGCTCGCTCTCTCTCCTGGCCCGCCTCACCTCCGCGCTCCTCTGCTGCACCTCGTCCTGCAGCGTCTCCAGTTTAAACGACACGCGCTCCTGCACCTCCAGTGCCAGCTGCTGAAGCCGGGCCTCCAGCCCCAGCCTGCCCAGCCATGGCACTCCCAGCTGGGCCACGGCGTGTCCAGTGTCTGCCTCCGCTTCTGCGGCTCTGGAGCTCATGGCGACCGCCAGCTCTGGAGACAGAGACGATGGCGAGTCCCTCTGGATGAGGATCTTTCGGAGCGGACGAGCCAAACTCAGGGCATCCAGGAGCTCCAGCCGCAGGGGATTTCGTATTTCGTTCTCTCGCTGGGCGTAAAGGGACATCAGTCCGCCCTCAGAGCTCCGGCGAGGGAGAGTTTTTGGTTTTTGGCAGGAGCGGACGCTGGAAAGGTGCTCCCCAAACCCACACGCCTCTCCACAGGTCAGGCAGTGTAACGGTAGCTCGGTGCTGGTCGACATTCTGCGATGACGCACTCACACGCTCGAAAAACAACTCATGAGTCGCATGGTGAGATAATTCAGAGTTCAGGAGCGTTTCAAGAACGTTTCAGTAACTTTAGGAGCGTTTCAGTAACGTTTCAGTAACTTTACGAGCATTTCAAGAACGTTTCAGGAACTTTAGGAGCGTTTCAAGAAATTGTCAGTAACTTTACGAGCATTTCAAGAACGTTTCAGGAACTTTAGGAGCGTTTCAAGAAAGTGTCAGTAACTTTAGGAGCGTTTCAAGAACGTTTCAGGAAATTTAGGAGCGTTTCAATAACGTTTCAGGAACTTTAGGAGCGTTTCAAGAAAGTGTCAGTAACTTTATGAGCGTTTCAAGAACGTTTCAGGAACTTTAGGAGCGTTTCAAGAATGTTTCAGGAATTTTAGGAGCGTTTCAAGAAAGTGTCAGTAACTTTACGAGCATTTCAAGAACGTTTCAGGAACTTTAGGAGAGTTTCAAGAAAGTGTCAGTAACTTTAGGAGCATTTCAAGAATGTTTCAGGAACTTTAGGAGCGTTTCAAGAACGTTTCAGGAACTTTAGGAGCATTTCAAGAACGTTTCAGGAACTTTAGGAGCGTTTCAAGAATGTTTCAGGAACTTTAGGAGCGTTTCAAGAATGTTTCAGGAACTTTAGGAGCATTTCAAGAACGTTTCAGGAACTTTAGGAGCGTTTCAAGAACGTTTCAGGAACTTTACGAGCGTTTCAAGAAAGTGTCAGTAACTTTACGAGCGTTTCAAGAATGTTTCAGGAACTTTAGGAGCGTTTCAAGAAAGTGTCAGTAACTTTACGAGCGTTTCAAGAATGTTTCAGGAACTTTAGGAGCGTTTCAAGAATCTTTCAGGAACATGAGGGGCATTTCAAGAAAGTTTCAGGAACTTTAGGAGCATTTCGAGAATATATCAGGAATGTTTCAGTAACTAGCAGCGTTTCAGTAACATTAGAGAATTTTTCAAGGCATTTCAGTATCTTCTGGATTTTACAAAGGTTTTTCAGTAACGTTAGAAGCCTTTTAGGGGTGTTTCAGATGCATTTCAGTATCTTCTGGGACTTCTTTCAGAAGTTTTTCAAGGTGTTTCAGTATCTTCTGGGTGTTTCAAAGGTATTTCAGTAACTTTAGGAGCATTTTGGGGACGTTTCAGTATCTTTTGGTGTGTTTCAAGGGCCTTTTAGTAACTTCAGAAGCGTTTGGGGGCTTCAGTATCTTCTGGAGCGTTTCAATGGCATTTCAGGAACCTTTAAGAGAATTTAGGGACATTTCAGTAACTTTAGAAGATTTATTTAGGGCATTTCAAAAGCATTTCAATATCTTCTTGGGTCTTTCAAGGGCATTTCAGTAACTTTTATGAGTGTTTAAGGGGAATTTCAGTATCTTCTGGGCGTTTCAGTAACTTTAGGAGCGTTTTGGGGCTGTTTCAGAAGCGTCTTGGGGTATTTCAAGGTCTTTTCAGTAACTTTTGTAATGGTATTTCAGAAGTGTTTCGGACCCGTCAGTAACTTTGGAGCATTTTAGGGGCAATTCGGTGTCTTCTGTGGTGTTTTTAGGAACTTTTCAGTCCAAAACAGTCTCGTGCACAATTGCACCTGCAAAAGAAAAATGGAACAAAAGGAATAACTTCAGTAATATTCAAACAATTATGAGTATACAAGTTTCCATGATGACACAATTTGTTGTAGTTTAAAGTGCTTTTAAATTGTCTAAATCTAAAGGTGAGTTGTATCCTTTCTGTGTCCTCCCTCCATCATCTATTGGTGATTTTAATATATTAACACATTATGTTAACGTATTTTAATGCATCAAGCCAAACTTCATTCATTAATCTGCTGTGGTTTCGTAAGTATGTTCTCACAGGAAGTGATGTAATAGTGAGAAACTGGTGAACTGTAAACAGGTGAGTGTGTGTGTAAGTGTGCACTGATATTGAATATCTGTGCTTTCAGTTGATACTTCTGTCATCATCTACCCACAATCCCATGGAACAAAATGTCACAGCTGCTCTTCCATACGATGTAAGTTCATGCAGAGCACTGCTATCATTATACTTAACTTAGTAAACAATGTTCTGTCTGGATTTGAAGCGCTGCATGCTGAGCAAAAAATGCACCACTAGACTCATCCATCTCATCTTAGACTTACACAGTATATATGAGTATAAAGTGTTGTTTTTGTTCTCCTGTGATCATGTCTTATCTTGTTTAGAGTAGTTCAAAAACGTTTCAGGAATGTTTTAGTAACTTTAGGAGTGTTTCAAGAACTTTTCAGGAATTTTAGGAGCATTTCAAGAAAGTTTCAGTAAATTTAGGAGTGTTTCAAGAAAGTTTCAGGAACATTTCAGTAACTTTAAGAGCATTTCAAGAACATATCAGGAACGTTTCAGTAACTTTAGGAGCTTTTCAATAACGTTTCAGGAACTTTGGGAGCATTTCACGAACATATCAGGAACGTTTCAGTAACTTTAGGAGCTTTTCAAGAACGTTTCAGGAACTTTAGGAGAGTTTCAAGAAAGTGTCAGTAACTTTAGGAGCATTTCAAGAATGTTTCAGGAACTTTAGGAGCGTTTCAAGAACGTTTCAGGAACTTTACGAGCGTTTCAAGAAAGTGTCAGTAACTTTACGAGCGTTTCAAGAATGTTTCAGGAACTTTAGGAGCGTTTCAAGAATCTTTCAGGAACATGAGGGGCATTTCAAGAAAGTTTCAGGAACTTTAGGAGCATTTCGAGAATATATCAGGAATGTTTCAGTAACTAGCAGCGTTTCAGTAACATTAGAGAATTTTTCAAGGCATTTCAGTATCTTCTGGATTTTACAAAGGTTTTTCAGTAACGTTAGAAGCCTTTTAGGGGTGTTTCAGATGCATTTCAGTATCTTCTGGGACTTCTTTCAGAAGTTTTTCAAGGTGTTTCAGTATCTTCTGGGTGTTTCAAAGGTATTTCAGTAACTTTAGGAGCATTTTGGGGACGTTTCAGTATCTTTTGGTGTGTTTCAAGGGCCTTTTAGTAACTTCAGAAGCGTTTGGGGGCTTCAGTATCTTCTGGAGCGTTTCAATGGCATTTCAGGAACCTTTAAGAGAATTTAGGGACATTTCAGTAACTTTTGAAGATTTATTTAGGGCATTTCAAAAGCATTTCAATATCTTCTTGGGTCTTTCAAGGGCATTTCAGTAACTTTTATGAGTGTTTAAGGGGAATTTCAGTATCTTCTGGGCGTTTCAGTAACTTTAGGAGCGTTTTGGGGCTGTTTCAGAAGCGTCTTGGGGTATTTCAAGGTCTTTTCAGTAACTTTTGTAATGGTATTTCAGAAGTGTTTCGGACCCGTCAGTAACTTTGGAGCATTTTAGGGGCAATTCGGTGTCTTCTGTGGTGTTTTTAGGAACTTTTCAGTCCAAAACAGTCTCGTGCACAATTGCACCTGCAAAAGAAAAATGGAACAAAAGGAATAACTTCAGTAATATTCAAACAATTATGAGTATACAAGTTTCCATGATGACACAATTTGTTGTAGTTTAAAGTGCTTTTAAATTGTCTAAATCTAAAGGTGAGTTGTATCCTTTCTGTGTCCTCCCTCCATCATCTATTGGTGATTTTAATATATTAACACATTATGTTAACGTATTTTAATGCATCAAGCCAAACTTCATTCATTAATCTGCTGTGGTTTCGTAAGTATGTTCTCACAGGAAGTGATGTAATAGTGAGAAACTGGTGAACTGTAAACAGGTGAGTGTGTGTGTAAGTGTGCACTGATATTGAATATCTGTGCTTTCAGTTGATACTTCTGTCATCATCTACCCACAATCCCATGGAACAAAATGTCACAGCTGCTCTTCCATACGATGTAAGTTCATGCAGAGCACTGCTATCATTATACTTAACTTAGTAAACAATGTTCTGTCTGGATTTGAAGCGCTGCATGCTGAGCAAAAAATGCACCACTAGACTCATCCATCTCATCTTAGACTTACACAGTATATATGAGTATAAAGTGTTGTTTTTGTTCTCCTGTGATCATGTCTTATCTTGTTTAGAGTGCCAGGACTGCTAGCATATTGTTTTATGGTATGCATTTGTTCACAGTCTCACTCTAGTTTAAATAAATCATGTGCTCGCAAAGGCGCCACCTATATTTCAATGTCTCTCTCCTTCCTGCTTTCTTTGTCATTTATTTAATTTATGTCTACTAGAATATCAAGTATACACTAATTGTCTCTCCATCTCTCCATGAGTGTTTATGATTCATTTTTAATGTAAATATAATCGAAAATAGATTTCATAATATTAATGATTTTACTCTAACTTCTGTTTTATGCATAATGGTGACAATTTATTTCCCAAAATGCTCTAATGTATTCAATACACATTATAGTTTTATAATTTATATAGTTTACACATTATAATTTTGGGGTCAGTGAGAATTTTAAAAAATGTTTTTCAAGTCTCTTCTGCACATCAAGGCTGCATTTACGTGCTCAAAAATACAGCATTAACAGTAAAATTGTAAATTATTATAATAATTTAAAAATAGTTGTTTTCTATGTGAATATCTGTTAAACTGTAATGTATTTCTGTGATGTGCAGCTGTATTTTCAGCATCATTACTCCAGTCTTCAGTGTCACATGATCTTCAGAAATCATTCTAATATGCCATCTTTTTTTACATTATAAATGTCTTTACTGATTAATTTTAATTTCAATAACTGCTTAAGGTTTTTACTGTATTGAACTTTTAGAAGTATGTCTAATTAGAAGAGGAAAACTATTCTGTACATTATCAGGAAATAAACATGAGTAATTAGTTAGTTAATGAAGAATTATTAGTGTCACTCCAGAGCATATTCTATTTCAGATGCATTCATAAAATGTGAGAGATGTTGTAGGGGACCTGCTGGAATTCACGCATGACCCTGCGCGCGCGCTCCATGTTATTTCCGCATGAATATGATGAAGACAAAAGCTGCGGTCCGAGAAAAGCAACATTAACACCGCGATGATGAAATGCAGCCTAGAAATATGCATGCGTGCATTGATTACACAAATGCAGTCTTCTGCTCATGCTTTCTCGTTTAAGATTCATGTGCATGCTTTATGTTGCAACTGTTATTGAAAGAAACATCTACACAGTGAAAATGCATCAATCGGTTTGGTCTTGTATCGGAATGTGTGTGCATCACGCGACCCAGCCCAAGAACTTCACATGCATCATCCAAAAGCATGCAGTAGCTTATTCAAATGAACGTGCAGCATTAAAAATCAAAACCCACCGGTTCTCCCGGTTCTCTGTCTGGACTCTCGTCTTCCGCAGACCCAGTTGCTCCGGTCGCCTCTGACGTCACTCCCGGTCTGGGAGAAGCGGACCGCTCGAGGAGCGTGAAATAGAGCGGTAAGACAAATACATGTATGTGGGAGCGCGCGCGTCACGTTCTGCCGTGCGCGAGCGGCGCTGTCCACACTCACGTGGTGCTGAAGCTCAAACCGAGAACACCTTGGTTTGATTAAAATACGCTACAGCTGTGTCTATAATTACAATGCATTAAATATGTGATTAAATATGTTTGAATGCAGTATCTAAGAGATCGAATACGCTACTTTTTCTTTAAAAAAACCTCTCTCTCTCTCTCTCTATATATATA
>NW_015546148.1:18829-19937 GCF_001515605.1 Sinocyclocheilus anshuiensis | reverse complement strand
ATTAGATATAGTGAGTTGATATACTGTCACTTCGTTCTCTCTCTCTCTCTCTCTCTCTCTCTCTCTGTGTGTATTCTCTCTCTCTCTCTCTCTCTCTCTGTGTGTGTGTGAGTGTGAGTGTGAGTGTGTGAGAGAGAGAGCGAGAGAGAGAATTCTTCACTCAAGAGCGGGGTGTGAGGCAGGGCTGTCCACTATCACCGACCCTATTCCACCTGAGTCACGGCCATATTTTATTTTAGAATTTTTTAATGAAGGAACAACAATTTCTTTGTATCCTATTGGACAATGTAAAGCCTCATTACTGCGACACCACGTTTCATGAAAGATACAAATGTCCATATCTGTTACACTGCTGAGTAAGTCTTGGTCTGCAGACTTGTTACCGAAAGTAGAAGAGTGCAGACCCTGTATATTCCAACAACTGATTTTAAGAGACTTCATGAATAGGTTTGTCTGTGAAGTGTGTGCGTGTATATGTACATCTCTCTCTCTCTCTGTGTATGTGTGTGTGTGTGTGTATTCTCTCTCTCTACTTTCCAATTTTGTCCCTTGTTTCTTGGCCACTGTGGGAGGTGTTGATGCAATATTCCGACGCGTGCAAAGCACCATGAATAGATCCAGAAAGGCTTGTTGAAATTCCAAACAATAACTGAAGTCTATTAAACCAGAATTAACTTCAATTGCAACATAAAACAAACAAACAACTTAAAGGCTAATTGCAGGCTTGTTGCACCATGCCATTTTAGCTCCATGCGCACGGTCGAAAGACTGTATGCTCTCACACCAGCGCCCCCCTCCTGTCAGGGGTGGCATATCCTTTTAAACATTTTTCCCTTCACACCTATAGAGGGCACACACTCAGAGAAATAAACAACATTAACAATATAGCAGCAAACTAATATATAAGTGAACATATAGAAAAATTAAATAAGATAGTAAGTATGGCTCCTACAGTCATTTCTCCGATCACAAATGCAGACATGGTTTTATGTTTATGCGACGTGATGCAACGCAACACGAAAAAATACAGTATAAGACATTATAATCCATAATTATGTCCCCACTTGATGCAACAAATGCCTCGTTTATAATGGGTTTTAATATTTTT
>NW_015546148.1:8249-18728 GCF_001515605.1 Sinocyclocheilus anshuiensis | reverse complement strand
GTGTGTGTGTGTGTGTGTGTGTGTGAGAGAGAGTGTGTGTGTGTGTGTGTGTGTGTGTGAGAGAGAGAGAGAGAGTGTGTGTGTGTGTGTGTGAATGAGTGAGAGAGCAATACAGAAACAGAGAGATTTGAGGTGTTTCACTGTCCACCAATAGATGGCGCTAGACTGACATGTCGTTAATGTAAAAACGACCAAATGGAAAAGTATTATAAAACACTTTATTTTTCAATGTAATCACGAACGTGCATGTATTAAAGTTAAATCTGAATATTTGTTTAATTACTACAATACATCAAAACTACAACATAAAAAATATTTGGTAACACTTTATTTTGATAGTCCACTTTAGGCATTTTGCTAACAGTACGTCAACTAGCAGTCATTAGAGTATTAGTAGTGTCTGCTTGATAACGCTTTATTTTGATGGGTCTACAACATACAACATACTGACTATAAGAAACTTTGCAAGTATATGTTAACCTATTCTACTAACCCTAAACATAACCGAACAGTCTACTCTGAGAGTCAGTAGACATGTAGTTGCAAATTAATGAGAATTAGTTGACATGTAGTTGCAAAGTTACTTATAGTTAGTAGAATGTCTAAAGTGGACTATCAAAATAAAGTCTAACCAAATATTTTTTCAGTATTTTTACAGTTAAAAACTAACTTTTTACTGTATGAAATCTGAATTCTGTTATTTGTTTAATTACTACAGTATAAAAATAAAATAATTTTCAGTATTTAAAAAAAAAAGTTTTTTTTTATTGCACGATTTTGAGTTTGAGTTACTAAATTTAGGAAAAGTAATAAATAAAAAACTATTCTTAAAAATGCAATGACTAACTTTATTTATATATTTATTTTATTAAATTGATGTTTATTTAACTTATTGCCTGTATGAAATTTGAATCTAATGATTTGTTTAATTACTACAGTATAGGAAAAGTACTATATAATATATTTTTATTTTATTTTAAATATTTATTATATTTTATTACTAGTATGACTTTTTAATCCAAAGATTGGTTGAATTACTAAAATATAGGAATAGTACAACATAAAAACTATTTATTTTGCATATTTTGCAGTGTAATGAAGAACTTTAATTTTTCCTTTTTAAAATAGATTTTTCTATTTATTCATGTTTATTGCTTCTGTTCCTAGTATGAAAGATTTTATGATGTATGGCTTATACATTAGATGTTAGGACATGGATTTACTATTATTGTACATTGTGGAAAGTAGCACTAGTAAATAGTGAGTAGCTGTGTACAAAAATATGGAGCTTGTTTCCTAATATAGATGTGTGTTGGCACAATCATTAAAGACGCGGAATAATGTCAGTAAATAAAGTTTTATTTGAAACATTCAGTAGCCTCAAATATTCACAAGGCGTTTCATTGCACAAGAGCAGTTTTCAAAGGCAAAAAGACAATAATATCGAAAGGACCTCAAGAGAATCCAGAGGCCAATCTGCACATCCAAGTGTGCTACTGCAACTCAACTACGATGTTGAAGTGTTAAATACTCTAGCGCATCAGGTTCCCAAGAACCAAACCAAACACATTCTACTGTCAAAAGTGGAATACAGTCACTTATGAAAATCTATAAGATAGATTCTTCGTATACTCTCTTGAAAATCGACGATACAAAATTACGGTCAATAACGTACAAATATATAGAGCTCTTTTCGTGTGCTTTATAAAGTGATGTATCAAAATACAACGACGTGTCGCATGCCAGCGAGGCGGAGCAGTGTAAGACAAGTACACGTTCACATCAAGACATGCAGGAGATTTCAGAAACAACATCTGAGGTTTGAGAAAGCAACGTTCTCGACGTCAGCGCAGGTAGAAAAAAAACATGGTTTTGTGCGACTTAAACGAGGCGCTGTCCAAGTGCTGAAACACGTCTGGCTCTGCAGACAGATAGTTTTTAAGCGTTCCCTCGCGTGCCAAGCTCGCTTCAGGCTTTGTTATAGACTCTTCCTCCAGTTCTCTGACCGCAGAGCTGCTCTGGCACATGAGCTACATGCGTTGCATGCGCCTCGTGCGAGCGAGCGAGCGAGCCATAAACCTCTGGTAGAATGGAACCAACTGAAAGCGCCGCGAGCTTACGCGAGTCCGGGGAGGGAAAACGCGCACGCCGCGGCCATGAGCTCCGTCTTCTGCTGCATCCTCTCGCGTTGCTTGAGATGCACGCGTCCGTGCCTCTTCCTCTCGTCGCTGCGCGCGAAGCGACGCCCGCACACGTCGCAGGAGAACGGCTTCTCGCCGGTGTGCGTGCGCATGTGGGTGGTGAGGTGGTCGCTGCGGCTGAAGCAGCGCAGGCAGACGCGGCACTGGAAGGGCTTGTGGCCGGTGTGGATGCGGACG
Organism: Sinocyclocheilus anshuiensis; assembly: GCF_001515605.1. NCBI lineage: Eukaryota > Metazoa > Chordata > Actinopteri > Cypriniformes > Cyprinidae > Sinocyclocheilus > Sinocyclocheilus anshuiensis. The sequence goes on along the minus strand of NW_015546148.1, from coordinate 16,350 downwards.
TGGCGATTGAGCTCGTCGGAGCGCGAGAAGCGGCGCTCGCAGTTCTCAACCGGGCAGGAGAACGGCTTCTCGCGCGCCGCGCCCTTCCTGCCGCGCGGTTTGGCGCTCCGCGTGTTGGTGGCCAGCAGCGAGTCCAGGAACGCGGTCGTGGCGCATGGGTACGAGATGGTCCGGTAGAGGCTGCTCTCATGCGCCGCGATGGGAATCTGGAAGTTTAGCGCGCTTGCCTGTTCCAGCGGCTCTTGCTTGATCCACGTGTCCAAAACCGAGTCGGTCTCGGGACCCAATGGAAAGAGCAAGTCAATGATGTCATCCAGGTCTGACGGCTCGTGGGAAGCGAATCCGTCGAACAGATCGCCGCTGTTGCAGCAGCTGCCTCCGCCGAACTCGCTCTTGACGCGGGAGTTCACCTCCGCGAATTCGTCCAAGGAGTCGTTGCACAGCGATTCCGGCGATCCCAGCGAGCTGCCGGTGGATAACAGCGACTCCTGGCGCGACAGCGCGCTTCCGCGGGAGTTACCGCAGAAGTTGTCGGAGATGCCGACGATCTCCGTGAGGATGCTGAGAAGCGCGTCTGCGCTGCACGGCCCGGTCTCCGTGTAGAAGCTGCCGGTGTAGGTGAGCGGCGACGGCGGGAAGCCGTCATTGGAGCAATCAGGGAAACCGGCGTCCAGCGGCTCCGCTTTGGGCTTCAACAAACCGCAAGCTGCGAGAAGAAGAGGAGAGAGATGCGTTACATAAGCTGTTGACTCACTGCATCAGGACTTGAATGCAAACTATAAGTGTGCTGTTGCATTTAGTGCATTGCATGCAATTTGATCTCTTTTATCAATAGATCAGGTGCTTTTAGAAGCTAATGTACTGATTTAATATGAATAAGATAAAAATCCAGTGCTCACCAGCATCAGGTTGATTCTGAACGGCGGACTGTCCCTCCAGAGGAAGGGTTTGTGCGCAAAGCAGATCCAAAGAGCTGAAGTCCACGGTGTTCAGCATGATGTCGACGTGAAACTGGCGCAAAATCCACAAGGAATAATTTCCGATTGGCAATCCTGCTTTGGGATTCCCTTCCAGTTGGGCTTGCTTCAGGTTCTGGTCTCCGTCGATTCGTTTACCGGAATTCCTCGTCCCGCTTTTATATCGTTCGGCTCCGCCGAGGCTCCGCCCACCGCTCATCTACGTCGCCACTAGGATTCCCCGCCGTGTGCTGACTCTGGACGGCTCTTGCCCAAATATGGGCAGAGGATGTGACGGGGTTCCCCTCCGAAAATGGGCACGGGGCGTGACGTAGCGGCGACTTTCCTGAAGACCATTGCGGAAAAATGAGGCGCGCTTGTGAATGACAGGCGGCCATCATGTTCGCAATGGAACCGTGTCAAAGCGAAAGCGCCTCGAGTGACTTTTGACAGACGATCTGATGGGTTAAAACTATGAACCGCAGCAGCGAGACAGTGAATGCACACCCATGCAATGCGGATATAACAGACTTTTACCCACAGACAAGCCACACTTGTTTGCATTTTGGAGATTAAACGGATTTGTAACAGGAAATATGTCAAATATCAAGCCTCTGTTTTGCATCTACACCCATCTGTCGCGTAACTGCTGGTCTGCATCAACTTTGCTCCCTTTTCCTGACGTTTTGCAAATGAAACTTATTCTAGATCAGTTGTGCAGTTGATGCATCAGCCTCCGCCGCCTGCAGCATTCAGAGCGTTTCAGCACCGCGGACAGCGACACTGAGTCCTGCATACACACACATGCATAAGATCTCCCCGAGTGCAATAATGCATCTAAATGTAATGCTGACCTGACAATCAAAAGCAGATCGTTTATTGTGCCTGTGCACGTTCATATCGGTAATATGAGTCGAAAGAGTTCGCGTTACATAAACGCTGCATGTATGCAAACGATGTAAGATCATGATCACACAATAAAAGCGTGACTGAGAATAACATCTGCGCTGAATCGTTTGTTGCGTCTCATTTTATCGCGTGTTATGTAACGCTTCATTTCTCCAGATCGCTTAATGAGCCGTGGCGCGCATTTGGACTGCAGCTGCATCTATGATTTTCAAATATGAGTCATAAAGTTTCTTTTGATAATAACATTTAACCAGCATCCAGCCTTAAGCACCCATGGAGATTTCATTTATTAGATGATGAGACTCATGTGGAGTTTGGGATGCCCGTTTCCTTCTGATATGAATGCAACGCTGCTGTGGAATAAGAAATAAATTGGTTCATTTTGTAAGGTGCCTAAACAAGTGGGGAAAATGCATGCGCTTTTATTCAATAAAAATAAATTCTAATATCTTGTGCAATTTTGCTTTTCAAGCAAATGTATTTGTTGTTGTTGTTGTTGCTGTTTACAGGTGTTAAGCACATCTTAAATATCAGTAAGTCTTCTTGATTGTTTAAGCTCTCAGATCCCCCATGCTGTACATGAAAAAAAAAATATTATCATTCCTTTAAAATCATCTGACTTTAGTATACATATTATATTCAAGCATTATCCTTCTGTATAGCTGTCTGACTACCAGGTAAAATAATCTAATCATGTGAAAAGTCATTGCATTTATTTGTGATTTACACTCTTAAAAAGTAAATGTTCCAATTCCCTCGCAATACCATAGAAGAACCAGATTTGGTTCCCCAAAGAACTTCAAAGAATGAAATGCAGCATTGCATCAGTGTCTCAGCAATGGATGCTCTGCAGTGAATGGGTGCCGTCAGAATGAGAGTCCAAACAGCTGATAAAAACATCACAATAATCCACAAGTAATCCACAGCACTCCAGTCCATCAGTTAACATCTGGAGAAGACAAAAGCTGAAACTAATCCAGCATTAAGACATTTTTAACTAAAATATGAGTCCATAATCCATAATAACGCTTCCTCCAGTGAAAATGTGCATCTGCTGTTGTCTCTCACATCAAAATCCAGCCACATATTAGTTTAGAGCTGTTTAAACGGTGCTTGATCTGTGCAGATTTCTCTCCTGATTCAGACCAGAACACTTTTTCACTGGAGGAAGAGTTATTATGGATTATGGACTCAATGTATTTGAGTTAAAAACGTCTTATTATTAATTATGTTAATAAAGTGTTTTGCCATATATATATATATATATATATATGCATGTATATTCTCAGTAATCAGCCACTGTTATGATTGGCTAACGTCATTGCATAGGAAACAGTATCACTATTGCATGCAGTGTTTTGACAACATGATAAAAAAGGTCATTTCCAGACAAAGCATTATGAAATGAAATTACTTAGTTTGTGATGCAGCTACAGTCAGATCTAGTACCGCTTCATTTTTCTACAAATCATTCTGAGACATGACATTGTGCCTCTTTTACAAAACAAAATCCTCCGATCAATCCTCTGACACGTTAAAAATAAACTATCCGCTTGTTCCTTACTCTGTAGAATCTATACTGTATCCAGTGTAAACAAGATAGTAGCAGTGATTGTAATTTCTATTTGTTAATAGTTAATAAATGCTTTGTTTATAACGAGGAGAGTGTTTTAAACTATGAAACTTGCAGGATGTTATGATGATATTGATATTGCAAACTTGTTTTTTTTCATATCGTTTTCATCATTCATATCATAATCATAAACATGCTAGTTTGCAGCACAAATAGTTTACAGTTTATTGCACTTATTCTTCTAGTTGTTTACGGATAGCGAATGAATCGAAAGTCTTGCATAGCTATACAATAGCTATTTTGCGGTGCAAAATAAGGTGTACCACATATTTCATCATGGCGGTCATCGGTGCATTTTAAATTAAATAAGTATATTTTAATACAAGCAAGTAAACTGCTAAATTAGTATTATGCCATATAATGTAAAAATATAAAGTGGTAATTGCACGTGTAAACCTGGTGATATGATGGTTGGCTGGACGTTGCTTTTTGATTTCTGTCGTGTTCTGTGTGGTTGCTAGTCTTATGTTCTTATAAAAAGTGATATTTTCTGGTCTTCAGAAATAGCTCATGTCCCTGTGGGATTTTTTAACCTCTTTTTTCATCCTCAACCTGTTCAAGTAAAATTCGTAAGTCCCTGATATAGGGCATGTTGACGTTATGGGAGGCTGTTGTGTATTGACATTGATTAATGAAGAATGCCTTTTAAAACACTAAATTGTATCTAGATTAAAAAAGTTCTGCGACCTACCTGAAAACCAAAAACCGTTCATGCAATGCTGTAGATATAATGGGAAACACCACACCATGGTGATATCCAGCCATTACTTTAGTCAATATAATTAATTAATTTTATAAAATTGTAACATATAAAAAACTAAAATAAGGAACAAGCTGTTGATGTGGTCAAATACATTTATTTGTAGAGCGCTTTTCACATACATATGACATTGTTTCAGCAGCTGTACAGAAAATCGTGATGTTAGTGTTTATAAAATCTTAATATCTTCATGCCTTATATAGTAGCAGATTAGAACTGGATGATATTATAGTTACTTTTTTGATATGTGACCGTGAAACACAAAAGCAGTCATAAGTAGCACAGGTATATTTAAAAAAAATGGACCCTTATGACTGGTTTTGTGCTCCAGGGTCCCGTATATAAACAATAACACAGTTGAAATTTGATATAAATATTGCATTATGTGAGTACTTGGATTACTTGTATCCAACTTTATATAAAGAGCTGGCCGATAATCATTTGTGCTGTATGTGAGCTGCAGATGCGTCTGGTTTGAGACGAGCTCGATGATAAAGACTGACCGCAGATCAGCGGCGCTGTGTTTCTGTGTGTTGTGTAAGATAGAGAGAGAAGAGACTCCAGCTTCACTCCTCCCACACAGGAGCATCACGGCCTGACACGCACCGATATATATAGAGCGCAAACTTTTATTCTTTCACATGTGGGTGTTTTCTGTGTGTGTGTGTGTGTGTGTGTGTGTGTGTGTGTGTGTGTGTGTGAGTCCTTGACTAAGTGACTGACAAATGCTTTGAAAGCCTCTGATTCTGCGTCGAGTCTGAAAACATCTTCATCAGGGCCAGAAACAAATCCAGCCTGAGAGAAATCAGTACAAACGAGAGTGCTGTGCTGTGGGCGGTTGCCAGGGTGGAGCAGTGTAGCTGCTAAGGTGTTCTGAATGGTTGTTAATGATTCAGACCAGAACACTTTTTCACTGGAGGAAGAGTTATTATGGATTATGGACTCAATGTATTTGAGTTAAAAACGTCTTATTATTAATTATGTTAATAAAGTGTTTTGCCATATATATATATATATATATATATGCATGTATATTCTCAGTAATCAGCCACTGTTATGATTGGCTAACGTCATTGCATAGGAAACAGTATCACTATTGCATGCAGTGTTTTGACAACATGATAAAAAAGGTCATTTCCAGACAAAGCATTATGAAATGAAATTACTTAGTTTGTGATGCAGCTACAGTCAGATCTAGTACCGCTTCATTTTTCTACAAATCATTCTGAGACATGACATTGTGCCTCTTTTACAAAACAAAATCCTCCGATCAATCCTCTGACACGTTAAAAATAAACTATCCGCTTGTTCCTTACTCTGTAGAATCTATACTGTATCCAGTGTAAACAAGATAGTAGCAGTGATTGTAATTTCTATTTGTTAATAGTTAATAAATGCTTTGTTTATAACGAGGAGAGTGTTTTAAACTATGAAACTTGCAGGATGTTATGATGATATTGATATTGCAAACTTGTTTTTTTTCATATCGTTTTCATCATTCATATCATAATCATAAACATGCTAGTTTGCAGCACAAATAGTTTACAGTTTATTGCACTTATTCTTCTAGTTGTTTACGGATAGCGAATGAATCGAAAGTCTTGCATAGCTATACAATAGCTATTTTGCGGTGCAAAATAAGGTGTACCACATATTTCATCATGGCGGTCATCGGTGCATTTTAAATTAAATAAGTATATTTTAATACAAGCAAGTAAACTGCTAAATTAGTATTATGCCATATAATGTAAAAATATAAAGTGGTAATTGCACGTGTAAACCTGGTGATATGATGGTTGGCTGGACGTTGCTTTTTGATTTCTGTCGTGTTCTGTGTGGTTGCTAGTCTTATGTTCTTATAAAAAGTGATATTTTCTGGTCTTCAGAAATAGCTCATGTCCCTGTGGGATTTTTTAACCTCTTTTTTCATCCTCAACCTGTTCAAGTAAAATTCGTAAGTCCCTGATATAGGGCATGTTGACGTTATGGGAGGCTGTTGTGTATTGACATTGATTAATGAAGAATGCCTTTTAAAACACTAAATTGTATCTAGATTAAAAAAGTTCTGCGACCTACCTGAAAACCAAAAACCGTTCATGCAATGCTGTAGATATAATGGGAAACACCACACCATGGTGATATCCAGCCATTACTTTAGTCAATATAATTAATTAATTTTATAAAATTGTAACATATAAAAAACTAAAATAAGGAACAAGCTGTTGATGTGGTCAAATACATTTATTTGTAGAGCGCTTTTCACATACATATGACATTGTTTCAGCAGCTGTACAGAAAATCGTGATGTTAGTGTTTATAAAATCTTAATATCTTCATGCCTTATATAGTAGCAGATTAGAACTGGATGATATTATAGTTACTTTTTTGATATGTGACCGTGAAACACAAAAGCAGTCATAAGTAGCACAGGTATATTTAAAAAAAATGGACCCTTATGACTGGTTTTGTGCTCCAGGGTCCCGTATATAAACAATAACACAGTTGAAATTTGATATAAATATTGCATTATGTGAGTACTTGGATTACTTGTATCCAACTTTATATAAAGAGCTGGCCGATAATCATTTGTGCTGTATGTGAGCTGCAGATGCGTCTGGTTTGAGACGAGCTCGATGATAAAGACTGACCGCAGATCAGCGGCGCTGTGTTTCTGTGTGTTGTGTAAGATAGAGAGAGAAGAGACTCCAGCTTCACTCCTCCCACACAGGAGCATCACGGCCTGACACGCACCGATATATATAGAGCGCAAACTTTTATTCTTTCACATGTGGGTGTTTTCTGTGTGTGTGTGTGTGTGTGTGTGTGTGTGTGTGTGTGTGTGTGTGAGTCCTTGACTAAGTGACTGACAAATGCTTTGAAAGCCTCTGATTCTGCGTCGAGTCTGAAAACATCTTCATCAGGGCCAGAAACAAATCCAGCCTGAGAGAAATCAGTACAAACGAGAGTGCTGTGCTGTGGGCGGTTGCCAGGGTGGAGCAGTGTAGCTGCTAAGGTGTTCTGAATGGTTGTTAATGCATTGCTATACGGTTGCTAGGTTGTTACTAAGGTGTTCTGAGTGGTTGTTAGTGTAGTGTAACACAGTTGCTAGGGTGTTCTGAATGGTTGTTAGTGTAGTGTTATATGGTTGCTGGGTGGTTGCTAAGGTGTTCTGATGTACAGGATGAGTTCAGTCCTGAAATTTGGCGTTTAGTTTGCATCAGTAACCTTAAACATGAGCCATAACCACTAACTAACCAGCAGGTTATTTCGGGTGACTGGTTTTGCAGTGCAGAGCAATGACAGCTGCAGTGATCCGTGTGTTCGTCACTAAAGGCTTTCATTCACACTAATGATTTTAATATACATGATGTTCAGTGTGTCAGTGCATCTGCTCAATCTGTCCAATTCCAATGATGCTTTCGGAAGTGTTTATGATTTCATTTTGCTCAGGGACGTTTGATTTGGCTTCCAGAATTCACATTTACTCTCTCTCACACTCACTCTCTCTCACACACACACACTCTCTCTCTCTCTCTCTCTCTCTCTCTCTCTCTCTCTCTCTCTCTCTCTCTCTCTCTCTCTCTCTCTCTCTCTCTCTCTCTCTCTCTCTCTCTCTCTCTCTCTCTCTCTCTCTCTCTCTCTCTCTCTCTCTCTCTCTCTCTCTCTCTCTCTCTCTCTCTCTCTCTCTCTCTCTCTCTCTCTCTCTCTCTCTCTCTCTCTCTCTCTCTCTCTCTCTCTCTCTCTCTCTCTCTCTCTCTCTCTCTCAAACACTCACACTCACACACACACTCTCACACTCACACACACACACACACACACACACACACACACACACACACTCTC
>NW_015546148.1:0-4481 GCF_001515605.1 Sinocyclocheilus anshuiensis | reverse complement strand
GTGTGTGTGTATAGTGTGTGTGTGTGTGTGTGTGTGTGTGTGTGTGTGTGTGTGTGTTAGTGATGATGAGTGATATAAATGTATTTTCCTCTCTGTCCTTTCACAGATTCAAGGTCAAATGCTGCGGTAAACATTCAGTTGTTTATACTGATGCCGAACCTTGGAGCTGAAGGTCATTTCCGAGTTTAATACAGTCAAACCAGACAGAGAGACACATTAATGCTTAGTACTTTTACCTTTTTTTTATTTGTTTGTAAAGTTGTTTTAATATCTATTTTATTATTTTTATTGTATTTTATTTTATTCTTGGTTAAATAGTGAAACCTGTGAGTGAAATCTTTTATTTTAGTTTATACAGATTTATACAGTTTATACCGTTTTATTAATATTTAATTAACAAAATCGGTATCTTGTTTTATTTTCTATTTTGGTAATAGAAGTTTAGTTTACTATATATTTAATTTAATTATATTTTTATTAATTTTTTTATTAATTACAAAATGTGAATCTTGTTTTTTTTTTAGCCTATACAGTTTTATTTTATATTTGCTAATTTACTATATTTTTCAAAACGTGCATCTTTTTTTGTTTTGGTTTATACAGTTTTACTGTATTTACTCATTCAGATGAAATCGATTTTTTTTTATTAAATCTTTTTTTTTAGTCTATATTTTTACTTTATATTTACTAATTTAATGCAAAACCTGTATCTTGTTTTTTAAATTTAATTCCATTTTTATTTTTTTATTACATTAAATTAAATTAAATTGCAAAATATGTATCATGTTTTTTATTTTAGTCTATAGTTTTACTTTATATTTACTAATTTAATGCAAAACCTGTATCTTGTTTTTTAAATTTAATTCCATTTTTATTTTTTTATTACATTAAATTAAATTAAATTGCAACACCTAGAGGACGCAGTGTCTCGTTCCCTACTCAGGGAACCATGGTTACATAAGTAACCTGAGACGTTTTTCTATTTTAGTCTATGCAGTTTTACTTTACATTTACTAATTTAATTAAATTAATTTCTGTTTTTATTTTAAATTAAACTAAATTATACTGATACTTGTATCTTATTTTTTTCTTTTTTATTCTGTAAAGCGTTAAATTTATATTTACTTATAAGTTTCAGTATACTTTTAAAATACGTTTTAGTTCTGTTAAAAGCAGCCATACAAAATGCATCTGGACTAATTGAAGGTTTTTTTTGGACCAGAAATGTCTACAGTGGTTACGGCTCTTCCTACAGTTTTCTCTTTTTTTCAGCTGCTTACACACAAAACTTTGCCTCACACAAACTGCTAAATGCCTCACATCTCTTGCAAAATGAAGCACTGCATTCAGAATATCACAAACACATCTCAAAAGCAAACATTTGCGAACACCTTTGCCCTAATATTAATTCCTGTTAGATTTTTGTGTGTTACGTAGAGAATTGTGTGTTGTGTTTTGCAAAAAGTGTTTTATGAAATTGCATATGGTTTTGTAGATTTGGTGTGTGCTTCTGCTGTTTGAGTGTCAGCTTTCAGAAACTGTGTGACCAGGAAAGATTGTGTGTGTAAGCGGCTGGAAAAAAACTTCATTTGCTGTGAGACCAGAATGTTGATTCTGCAGGTTTGCAATGCATAAAATATTCTTTTATAGTCACTGCACTAAATGTCACACTAGAAGTGATTCTAGTAAATGAACGGTTAACTAGCGGTCATCAGATCTGCTCTGTCATTGGTCAGACACCTCAGGGTTTCTGTGACCTCAAACCCCAAACCAAGGCTGATCCGCCGAGCCGTTATATGAGCTCTGAGAGCGCGAGTCTGTAGGTTAATGAAGAGCATCATGTGTGCAGTGAGCGTGTGCTGCTGCGCTGCTTTGCTGCTGCTGCTGCTGCTGCTGCTCAGATGCATGCTGGGACGGCGCTCGGTGCCGTGTCTGCCGCGGGTGCCGGTGTTGGGCAGTCTGCTGCACCTGCGTTCGTCTCTGCCTCCTCACCTGCTCCTCACACAGCTGTCACACAGGTACGGCCCTCTGTTTGGCCTGTACTCCGGACCGCACTTCACACTGGTGATCAGCGAGATCGGTCTGGTCAGAGAAGTGCTGCTGCAGCGTGGCCGAGAGTTCGCCGGACGGCCCAAGATGGTGAGCAAGACAGTCTGAGACTGATACTGTACTAGTGTGTTGATAGTTTTATATTCAAGTCAATCTGATGAAAAACATGTCCAAGACAGATTGCACCCTTAAACTAAAGGGAAAATATAAGATTGCATGTAGAAAATGGACCATTTAGTTTTTTTGCATTACTTTAATAATTGATGAAGATTTTTATTTTATTAATATTTTTATTACTTGAACAAAATGTAAATAATATAAAATTTTAATAAAACGTATTACAGTTATTTTTCAGCTGCTTACACACATTTTCAAAACTTTGCCTCTTTTTTTCTTTTCAAAACTTCACACACAAATGCAATAATTGCACACAAAATGCAAAATGCCTCACATCTCTTTCAAAATGAAGCGCTGCATTCAAAATATCACAAGCACATCTCAAAAGCAAACATTTGCAAACACCTTTGCCATAATATTAATTCCTGTTAGATTTTTCTGTGTTGCATAGAGAATTGTGTGCTGTGTTTTGTAAAAAGTGTTTTATGAAATTGAAAACGGATTCAAAGGCTGAGAATTAGCGTATGGTTTTGCAGATTTGGTGCGTGCTTCTGCTGTTTGAGTGTCAGGTTTTAGAAATTGTGTGACAAGTAATGATTTTGTGTGCAAGCGGTTTAAAAAACTGTATTTAAATACAAATATTTAAATAAAATCATTTTTAATATTTAATTTTTTTGCATTACTGTAATAAGAGAAAATACGTAATACAATGCTTTTCATTTAAATTTTATTTTAAATTAAAAGTACTATGAAATATGTTAGCATGATTTATGAATAATTTAATGTATAATTCATATTTTTTGCATTACAGTAATGAGTGAAAATGTATGAGTGATTTATTTTTATTTAAATCAATAGTGAAAGGCAGGTTGAGAAATATTAGCATGATTTTTGACTACTTTTTTTTATTTTTTACTTTACAGAATTGCATTACAGTAATGAGAAAATAATGAGAAAACTGTTTTTTTTATATTTAAGTCAGCATAAAGGCAGTATATTATCATTATGCATTAATATTTTAGAATTATTAATTTTTTTGCATTCGAGTAATGAGAATGTATGTTTTTTGATATTTTATTAATAAAATTGGAGGGTCAAGTGTGCTTAATTGTGATAAAAGTAGTGCAAAACATATTATTTTTCTTTTAACTTTAGGGTGAAATATGACCTGTATATGTTTTTGACAGGTTTTGTGTTAGTGGATTTACCCTACTGCATTTTTACATTCGCCATTTGTTTTTTAAATAGTTAAAGTAGGTTTAAATGAGCAACTCTTAACTTCCCTGTATTTTCTAATCTCTCTCTCTGGTTTTTAAAGGTGACCACAGATGTGTTGACTCAGGGTGGGAAGGATATCGCGTTTGCAGACTATAGTCCGCTGTGGAAGAGCCATCGGCGTCTGGTGCACAACTCCTTCACGTTGTTTGGTGAGGGATCCGGCAAACTACATACCATCGGTAAACGAAACCAGCATTAAAGCCTGGATATTTATTCTACTTAAACCTAAAAGTGTTTCAGATTGTTTTCAGATTGTGATTAAAGTAAATGAGTGGCATCATGATCATGGGACTTCATGAGACATGTTCACGCTTCCATTGAAGCACATACTACAAAGCTCTAAAAGTGTTTCAGAACATTGTGCAGATAATATAATGTAAATGAAAACTATTTCAAAATGAAAATGTCATTAATTCAGATTATAAAGTAGAAGTATATTTACTAGTACGTAAACAATTTGGATCCTATGGAAGCTTATTACTGCCATGGGGTAAAAAAAAAAAAAGAAGGTAATTGTGACTTTTCATCTCACATTTTTCAGAATTGCGATGTAAACTTGGAATTGTGAGATATAAACTCAGAATTGCGATATAAACTTAGAATTGCGATATAAATTCAGAATTGTGATATAAACTCAAAATTGCGATGTAAACTTAGAATTGTGAGATATAAACTCAGAATTGCGATATAAACTTAGAATTGCGATATAAATTCAGAATTGTGATATAAACTCAAAATTGCGATGTAAACTTAGAATTGTGAGATATAAACTCAGAATTGCGATATAAACTTAGAATTGCGATATAAATTCAGAATTGTGATATAAACTCAAAATTGCGAGATACAAACTTAGAATGGCGATATAAACTCAGAATTGTGAAATATAAACTCAGAATTGTGAGATCTAAACTTGATTGCAAGTCACAATCTCAGAATTGCAATATAAACTTAGAATTGAGATATAAACTCAGAATTGCAAGATATCAACTCAAAATTGTGAGATATAAACAGAATTGTGAGATATAAACTCAGAATTG
>NW_015546147.1:517599-518131 GCF_001515605.1 Sinocyclocheilus anshuiensis | reverse complement strand
TGTGGTGATGTGACAATAAAAGTGACTTTGACTTTGACTTTGACTCGCTCGTTCACACGATACCAGCCCCTCATCAGCGGCTGCTGTGTTTGGAAGACACTGCTCTCTTATTCACAGGATACCAGCCCCTCATCAGCAGCTGCCGTGTTTGGAAGACACTGCTCTCTCATTCACATGATACCAGCCCCACATCAGCGGCTGCCGTGTGTAGAGGACTCCACTCGTTCACTCATTCAGGGCGATATGCAGCCCCCGCTTCAGTGCGCACGTGGAAAACTATTCCGGGAATCTCGCGCTAGTTACTCGGTGTGATAGAGCGTGGGTACGCCCTTGAATTCAGACGCAGACCACCCCGTTTCAACAGCGTGGTGAAGTCTCTAACATTGCCTCGAAATGCCCTGGTTCTGAGACAAGAGATATGCAACCTGCTCGAAAAAGGAGCGGTAGAACAAGTCCATCCGAGCGAGCTGGAGCAGCCCGTTTTACAACCGCCATTTTATGGTGCCCAAGAGAGATGCAGGACTCCTCCCGA
>NW_015546147.1:516986-517429 GCF_001515605.1 Sinocyclocheilus anshuiensis | reverse complement strand
GGAGCGGTAGAACGAGTCCCTCCGAGCGAGCTGGAGAGCGAGTTTTACAACCGCCATTTTGTGGTGCCCAAGAGAGATGGAGGACTCCGCCCGATTCTAGATCTCAGGCCCATCAACAGAGCGCTCTGCAAGCGTGCGTTCAGGATGATAAAACAGATCCTGGTGCGAATTCGCCCCGGGTACTGGTTGCGTCCGTGAATTTAAAGGACGCGTACTTTCACATTCAGATAGCAGCGCATCACAGACGCTTTCTGAGATTTGCATTCGAGGCACAGCGTACCAGTACTCTATTCTCCCGTTTGGGCTGGCTTTGGCCTCGTGCATTTTTTCAAAGTGCATGGACGCAGCTCTAGCCCCCCTCAGAGCGAGTGGGATGCGTGTTCTCAATTATTTGGATGACTGGCTGATCTTAGCTCAGTCACGGGACACACTATAGACATCCA
>NW_015546147.1:510492-516840 GCF_001515605.1 Sinocyclocheilus anshuiensis | reverse complement strand
TAGTGCATGCCGGCTTCAGGGCTGTGGTCAGAACCTCAGAGCCGGTGGCACATAAACCTGCTTGGAGCTGGAAGCAGTGTTCTTAGCTCTAAAGGATTTATGGCCACGGCTAGAACAGCGACATGTACTGATTCGCACCGACAACGTCTGTGGTGTCGTACATAAATCACCAAGGGGGCGTACGATCCAAGGCTCGGTACAATCAGGCAGCGAATCTCCTGCTATGGATGGACCGTTACTTTCTCTCCATCAGAGCAGCGCACATCCCCAGTCTCCTGAACCGCGGGGCAGAAATGCTTTTGAGGAAGGGAATTCCTCAAGGAGAGTGGAGGCTGCTTCCCGAGTCGGTTCGGATGATTTGGACCCGCTACGGGAGAGCTTAGGTGGATCTGTTCGCCACGAGCGAGAATCAGAGGAGCTGACTGCCCTGCATTCTCGTGTGCTTGATACGCTCTCGGAGGCGCGGGCGCCCTCCATGAGACATTTCTAGGCTCTAAAATGGGGAGTGTTTGTGGTGCTGTGATGTTCACATCGACCCGGCTGCTTGCTCCGTGTCGGATGTTCTGTGTTTTCTTGAGGATTTTCATTGACCGTTCGGCCAGCTTTCGGCAATCTGACCAGCTTTTCGTGTGATACGGTGGTTGTGCGAAGGGCCTGGCCATGTCAGATCGGAGGCTTTCCCTGTAAGGGATAATTGTTTATCCGCTTTCTTTAAAAACAAAAGGGTTACTGGTTTCTTCGTTTACTGTTTTCTTTTTAAAAAAAAGGGAGTTATTACATTAATGTACAAATAAATCTTTGTTATTCTTTTTCTCGTTAACATTTGCACTTTGGTATTTCATTGAGTCTGGCAAGTTAATTCATTTAAGAAGTTACTGAATTCTTGGGAATTGCAAATAAGAATTGTTTAATTGATCTTTAGTAAATAGAGAAAAATTGGTACAGGAGGAAAATTCATTTTACAATTGATTTTGTAAATACAAAAAAGAGAAATACCGGCCTAATTCACCATCCAACTGCCGGGAATCCAGGATTCATGTTAGAGAAATAATTAAATTAACCCCTAGGGTTAAGGAAAGGGTTACATTTTTGGAGGCACCGCTGGGATTGTTTTTTTCTTTTCTCCTGTTTACTAGCGTTTTTCTTTATCTTTTCCTTTATAATTTAGTATAGCGGTGACAGTAGATTTGAAAACTGTTTATTTCACCCCAGTACTAGTTACTTGCCTTGACTTTTAAAACTATGGACCTGGCAAAGACTGTTGAGTGGAGCATAGAAGAGAATGCAAATCTCTCACGTGCCATTGTATTGAGCAACGTTCCTTTAGACACTAGTGACGACACTATTGAAAAAGTGTTAAACACAGTAAAAGTTTTTGGTCGCACTAGAATACATGGTCGCCGTGGTGACGTAACTGGCAGATGAATGTTTATTTTAGTGGAGGCCAGTGCTGATGTAGAACCTGATGTTATACCTCCTGAGATAGGTATAGAAAATGAAGTATAAGCCAAAATTGCCTGAGGGGTTAGTAGGACCTGTCTCCGAAGTGCCTGTCCAGATAGAAGGTATCTACGCCAAAGCTCTTCTTGACAGCGGTTCGCAGGTTACTCTATTATACCGCAGTTTTTATGACACTTATCTGAAACATTTGGATCTTCAGCCTGTGGAAAACCTTGAGATTTGGGGTCTAAGCTCACATAAATACCCCTATGATGGATACTTGCCCCTTAGACTTGAGTTCACGGAAAATGTAGCTGGAGTGCATCAAGTGATTGACACGCTTGCCATTGTATGTCCTGACCCTGTGAAACGGGAAGGAATAGCTATTTTGCTCGGAACCAACACTAGCTTAGTGAAGAAGCTGTTTGAGTCTTGTCGTGAACAAGCTGGTGAAAAATTCTTGAATGTGCTGACCATACATCCTGTAATCAGAGAAGCGTATGAGACTATTCAACAAACAGATGTTTCACATGATGACCCAAACAAGTATGGAACAGTTTGGTTTGTGAAACATAACCCTGTTGTCCTGACACCAAATCAAGTTCTGAAACTTCCTGGTCTGCTCAAGTTTCCTGGTCAGATGACTGAGTCTCTAGTGCTAGTAGACAGAACAGCAGTTGGTTACACAAGCTCTGATGATCTAGAGGTGAGGCCTGAACTTCATTCAGCATCCGTTGTATCCAGTCGCCGGGTCACAGCGACCGTCAGAAACATGTCTACAAAAGAAGTATGGGTGAAGCGAGGAACTCCTCTTGCCCATGTTTTTCCAGTATCCTTAGTGCCACAACTTACCACTAAACAGCCACCAGAGCAAAATACTTTGACACCAGCATCTTTTGATTTTGGAGATTCTCCAATGCCAGAGGAAGCAAAACAAAGATTGTGTGCGAAAATGATGCAGAGAAAGGAAGTGTTTTCTTTACATGAGTGGGATGTGGGATGTTCAAAAAGCACCACTCATGAGATAAGGTTGAATGATTCTCGCTGTCTTGCCCCCGCTGACTTCGAAGATGTGCGACTGCACATACAAGAACTGCAGAGTAGTGGCATTATATCAGAGTCCCGTAGCCCCTATGCTTCGCCCATTGTTGTGGTGCACAAAAAGTCCGGGAAGGTTAGAATGTGTGTGGATTATCGGACTCTCAACCAACGGACTATACCAGGACCAGTATACTGTGCCCCGCATTGAGGATGCCCTCCATAGTCTTTCTGGAAGTAGATGGTTCACTGTTCTCGACTTGAGGAGTGGGTACTATCAAATACCCATGAGTGACGCCGACAAGGAAAAGACTGCGTTCAGCTGCCCGGTGGGGTTCTATGAATTTGAGCGTATGCCTCAGGGCATCTGCGGAGCACCGGCCACATTCCAAAGAGTCATGGAACGCACTGTAGGGGATATGAACTTTTTGGAAGTGCTAGTGTACTTGGATGATTTAATCATTTTCGGACGGACCCTCGAAGAGCACGAAGAGCGCCTTTTGAAAGTCCTAGATAGGTTGCGAGATGAGGGACTAAAGATCTCCCTTGACAAGTGTCAATTCGGTAGGACTTCTGTGAACTACGTAGGGCATATAGTGTCACAAGATGGAATATCCACTGATCCTTCCAAAATCGAGGCTGTTGTATCCTGGCCTCAGCCCCAGACAGTGACAGAGCTCAGATCTTTTCTAGGGTTCTGTGGATATTACCGGCATTTCGTGAAGGATTTCTCAAAGTTGTGCCGACCTTTAAATGAACTTCTGCAGGGGTATCCTTCTTCTGCCGGTACTGCAAAGAAGAGAAACAAAAATTCACCTGTGAGTAACACCAAACCCTGCTACAAGTTCTCTGAACCGTTCGGATCCCGATGGACTGCTCAGTGTGATACAGTCTTCCAAACCCTGAAAAATTGTCTGACTCAAGCTCCAGTACTAGCCTTTGCAGACGCACAAAAGCCATATGTTTTGCACGTGGACGCGAGCATGGATGGACTTGGAGGGGTTTTGTATCAAGAACATGAGGAAGGATTACGCCCAGTCGCTTTCCTCAGTCGCAGCCTTTCCCCTTCAGAGAAAAACTATCCAGCCCATAAACTGGAATTTTTAGCTCTGAAGTGGGCTGTTGTGGATAGACTGCATGACTATCTTTACGGTGTTCCATTTGAGGTTAGAACTGACAATAATCCGGTACTGCAAAGAAGAGAAACAAAAATTCACCTGTGAGTAACATCAAACCCTGCTACAAGTCCTCTGAACCGTTCGGATCCCGATGGACTGCTCAGTGTGATACAGCCTTCCAAACCCTGAAAAATTGTCTGACTCAAGCTCCAGTGCTAGCCTTTGCAGACGCACAAAAGCCATATGTTTTGCACGTGGACGCGAGCATGGATGGACTTGGAGGGGTTTTGTATCAAGAACATGAGGAAGGATTACGCCCAGTCGCTTTCATCAGTCGCAGCCTTAACCCCTTCAGAGAAAAACTATCCAGCCCATAAACTGGAATTTTTACCTCTGAAGTGGGCTGTTGTGGATAGACTGCACGACTATCTTTACGGTGTTCCATTTGAGGTTAGAACTGACAATAATCCTCTAACCTATATAATGAAGTCAGCAAAACTTGATGCGACGGGTCACCGTTGGCTGTCTGCATTGACCACCTACAAGTTTAGCTTGAAATCCAGACCTGGCCGCAAGAATGTTGATGCAGATGCGTTATCTAGGCGTCCACATACTCACCCAAGTGCTGATGACGAGTGGCAGGAAATTCCAGCTGCGGGTGTAAGGGCTCTTTGTCAGGCTTTGTCTGCAGAGAGGAGAACGGGGAATGTCTCTTACCCATGTGTGGTGCAACAGGCAGGGGCACATATGTCTGCTGTTCCCAAAGCTTACTCTCATGTTACAGACGTGGCTGCAGATCACTTACCCGTGCTTAGTCCAAGTGAGCTTCAAACGGCCCAGAGAAATGATTTGTTCCTCGGAGAAGTGTGGAGGGCAGTTTGTGATAAGAAACCCGCCAGTAACATCCAGAGCAACCACCCTAAGATGAAGATCCTGAAACGAGAGTGGGAAAAATTGTCAGTAGATAATGGATTGCTTTACAGAACAGTTCAGCAGAGTGATAACAGGGTGAAACGACAGCTTGCACTGCCAAAACAATTCCACAACAGTGTGCTAAAGTCTTTGCATGACGAGATTGGACATTTAGGTTTCGAAAAGTCCTATGGCCTAGTTCGTGACCGATTTTACTGGCCACACATGAAGCGTGATGTAGAGGCTTACTGTAAGACATGTAAGCGCTGCATCAAAAGGAAGACGTTACCTCAAAGAGCTGCTCCATTGTCTCACATGCAGAGTTCAGGACCTATGGACCTCGTATGTATTGATTTTCTTTCCATCTAAGCCGATTCCCGGAATGTGTGTAATGTTTTGGTGATCACTGACCATTACACACGCTATGCTCAAGCTTTTCCCACGAGGGACCAAAAAGCTTCTACAGTGGCAAAGACATTGTGGGAAAAATATTTCATACATTACGGTCTTCCTACTCGAATACACTCAGACCAAGGCAGGGATTTTGAGAGCCAGTTGGTGGCTGACATGCTGACTATGCTAGGGGTGAAGAAATCGAGAACCTCACCTTATCACCCACAAGGTGATCCCCAGCCTGAAAGATTTAACAGGACCTTGTTGAATATGCTGGGTACACTTGAGCCTAGTCAGAAAAGTAAATGGAGTCAGCACATAGTGCATTTGGTGCATGCATATAACTGTACTTCCAACGAGGCTACTGGATTTTCCCCCTATTTTTTGATGTTCGGCATACTCCCTCACCTAGAGCTTTGAGGCGTAGGAGAGCGAAAGAGAAGCGTAAAGCTGCTGATTCAGAAAACTCACGTCTTGTAGTTGATGCCTTTCTAAGAAAATGTAATTCTTCAGATTCAGAGCTTGAGTTTGGGTTTTATGGTGAAGATGTGACAAACATTCCTTCTCAAGTCACAGAGGAGATACAGAAACGTGAGTCACGTAATGAGGAGGGAGAGAGGTATCGCCATGGCGAGAGAGTGCTGCCAGCAAGATCTGCTGTCTCTATGAAAAAGTGCGTCATCCTTTCGGAGACTACTGTATTCATTGTAATATAAGGCCCAAAGTGTAGAGTGACGACACTTCCAGATAGTCACGCAGTGTGAAAACAACGGCGATCCGACGAGTTTGAAAATCGTGCAGTGTGAACTCGGCATAAGCGGCGTTCAGTATCAGATTCTGACGTAATTGGCTCACGCGGTCATTTGGACTGGCGTGAGCCAATAGGACTTCAGGAAAGGTTGGAAGGGAAGGAGTTCCAATAAAGGAGAAATGTCTCCGTGATGTCTCGTTCCCGCTCTCAGGAAAACCGAGGTTACGATAGTAGCCGGAGACGTTTTGTAACGTGAGCCCACACTTTCGAACGTTTCACTCTTTCCGCGATGACTGATTGCACACAAACACACACCGCGCATGCGCATGGATATAACACGGACGTAGAACAAACGTCGGCCACATCATTCAGTGAAGGAAAATGACAATAAATTGTTTTGTAAATAAATTTTCCTCATGCCAGCTTGGTCAAGGTAGTTATTTAATGGACTTTAAAATTGCTTTCTTAATAATGAGATGTTTATAGATTTGTTAAGTCATGTTATTTATGTATTATAATCTATATAATTAAAATGAAAGTAAACGTTTTGTCTAGGTAACGTTATTAATTTTAAATGAAATATTAATGAACAGTACAGTAGAAATGAAACTGGGCTAAGTCTGGCGAGTCCGGCTTAGATGCGATAGTGTCGGCAAGTTACGGCCGTCGCATCTGGTCCGGTTGATTAGGCCCAGA
>NW_015546147.1:497265-510432 GCF_001515605.1 Sinocyclocheilus anshuiensis | reverse complement strand
TAATAATGAGATGTTTATAGATTTGTTAAGTCATGTTATTTATGTATTATAATCTATATAATTAAAATGAAAGTAAACGTTTTGTCTAGGTAACGTTATTAATTTTAAATGAAATATTAATGAACAGTACAGTAGATATAGAAATGCAACTGTGCTAAGTCTGGCGTGCTGCGCAACGGCCCGAGTCCGGCTTGGATGCCGCAGTGTCGGCAAGTTACGGCTGTCGCATCTGGTCCGGTTGATTCGGCCCAGAATCTGAAAGTGAGTACGCAAGCATCCAGGCCGGGTGCTGCAGATGGATCCGGGCCGATGGACAAGTCTCTAGCAGGTGAAAAAGTAACTGAAAATGGCCCGAGTGTACGGAGAGGGATTGTGTATGAGGTAGATGTAAACAGCCTATCAGCAAACGTCAAGTTGGTAAGTTTTCACTAGACTTTAGTGGAGTCAGCAGTTCGCTTGACAGTAAATAAGGATCTAATACTAAAAAAAAATTTTTTTTTAAATACCATTGTTTTCCGTTGTTGGTGAAGTGTTATTTTGGTTTCCGATTACAAAGGAGAGGCTACGCAAGGTCCTAAAAATGGCGGCCGCAACAAAAAAGTCACGTGACTGAAATCCATGAATAGACGGGCGTGGTTTCAGCAAGCGCCTCAGCTTCACCCCATAGACATAATAAATACCTCACCCACGTCAAAGAGTATTGCCCATTTTCGAATATCCGGGAGTGAGGCGTGGTGACGCGCTGCCAAGATGGCGGCGGTCGACTCCACCCATTTTAGGCTTCAGAAATGCTCTTCTGAACCCTACGAGTGACGTCACGGACACTACGTCCATGTTTTTTTACAGTCTATGGCAGGCGTGCCCAAACTCGGTTCTGGAGGGCCGGTGACCTGCAGAGTTTAGCTCCAACTTGCCTCGACACACCTGCCTTCAAGTTTCTATGCCTAGTAAGAGCTTGATTAGCTGGTTCAGGTGTGTTTAATTGGGGTTGGAGCTAAACTCTTCAGGACACCGGCCCTCCAGGACTGAGTTTGGGCACCCCTGGTCTATGCATTGTCATAATGCTGTCTGCTCACTCTTCAATGTGATGAAATACAAAAAGACGCCAGCAAAATTATTTCCTGTATTATGACTCTGAGGGCGGGGATGTGATTAATATGGGCCGAAAAGTTTTTAAAATGTTGTTATTTTTAATCTGCTACCCATCTCTACCCAAATGTTTGAGAAAATCGTATTTATATTTAAAAACAGTAGAAAATGTAAAAAGACCAGACGTCACATCTCATTTGCAACGGCGGAGTTTAAAGCTTTTAAATCAACGCTGGTTAGAGACTTTTTTGCATACTATTGTGTGCTGATGAAATTTTTGCCGGCTGTGACAGCGGGAAATTCTCCACCCTTCACGCACGCCCACCGGCTGCGGTAACTCACACTGCGCTGGGTATTGTAGTTTAATTGTAAGCGCAGTGAATGGGTGAGGGTGGATCAAGCAGCAGCATGAGAACTACAACCCCCATGACGAACAGAAACATGAGCGCGCTGAATGAGAGCATAAAGATTTGGGGGGGAGGGGGTAATAGTAGGCGATGATGAGACGATTGCACGATTCACTGATGAGCGTGGTACAGTTAAGCATTTGAAAACGCGGTTCGGCCTCGTATAGAAGAAACATTTTCTGAAGTGATTTGGCTTTTTATTTGTTAATTGTATTCTTTGCTTTAATTTGCGGTTAGAAGGACATTTTTTTTACAGTTGCGTCTCTACAACCTTGCATCCGTTCCCGGCTTTCGACAGGCTCACCAGACAGACTCGGCTTCTCACTGTGCCGATATGTATCGCTTGCAGTCACTGGCAGCTCGATCACTGATCGCTGGAGCTCTCGATCAGTGTACCCCCTTAACACTGACATCTCTTACTGGGGTACGACACAAATCTCAAGGTCCGTCCGTGGAGAAGTACGGCCAGATGCGCTTCCTCACCGCCGAGGCTAAAGTGTCTGCTGGGCGCCTCAACGGAAAGATGCGAGAGAAAACCCTGACTATGGACACCCTGAACCCGCAGGTGAAGGCTGTGGAGTACGCTGTGAGAGGACCCATCGTCATCAAAGCCGGAGAGATTGAGAAATACTTGGAGGAGGTGAGAAAATGTTTCATAGATTGTTGTTTCAATGCAGCATCCCAGAGCTAAGTTACATGTTCGTAAATGTTTGCCTTTGGACACCCCAATAAAACAAACACGTTTTTTCATTAAAAAAGTCTGAACATATGTTTTATTCCTGTTCATAGTTGTAACCAGTGCTAGAATACAGTCAAAAATTGCTCGGGTAGACCCAATAGAAAGTTGCAAAAAATAAAGGTAAACATTTTTTTTTAAATTAGTCAGCATGGGAATTTCTCCTTGGTCACACGTCTATTCTGACTACTGTTTAGTGATGATTTATACGAGGCAGAGTAGCTTTAAAAATGCATTCATAATAAAGCCTTTAAATATTATATTTACCAAATATGGTTGTTGAATTAATATTCTTTTTAATATGCTTCAATTTCTGGAGTTTTGACGCATAACAAAATCGTTCAAAGGTTTAAGCTGGAAACTGCTCTGGTCATTTACACCAGCTGAAAATTGACATGAAATCAAAGCACTTTCATTTAGTTGACAACACTATGTAAAATACAGCAACAACTCCAAGTAGGTTTTCGTCACAAATGTTACTGGTGGGATTAAATGGATTAAAGCTTTTTTTTTTTAATTAAGAAATTGTAAAAAAATTAGGATAAAAAAAACTTGAATAACTAAAATAAGAAATATTAAAACTTGCTGTAACATTAATTCTACACTAGTTACTGTGTAGATGTGAGGACGTTCCCTTAGGGATATACTGCTTTTCATGCCAAATGTGCTTGGTGATTGGAAGTAATATGCTAAACGATCTGCCCTGCATGCCTTGTAGTGACACATCTTTATTATTTTTTTCCCCTTTCCTTTATGTCCATGAGCGTTGCTTTGAATAAAACAGTGTTCAGTCCACTTTCTGAATTACTTGCAGTGCCATTATCAAAGCAATGCAACAAAGGTGTCTGATTCCTGTGAAGCTGACCATTCAGCAGTAATGTTATCTAACTCTCTTTACCGTGACGCAGAAGTATGTTTGAGCTTGCATGCTCCGCAATGACAGATGAGACACTTAGGAAATGGGCTTTATTCATAGCCCATGAACAGGTGCCTTCTAGACCTTTGACAAGGGCATGATCCCCCTCAGACCCTGATGGTCTCGTCGTCTCATAACGTGACCTTGATTGACTGTTGAACTTTGTGTTACCATGCCCTTAGCATGTGACTAGATAATGCAGAATCTTCACAAAGTGGTTTGAGGACTACAATGACGAAAAATCAATGGTATCAGAAGTGATTTATGTCTGTAGTTGGTCATGATACTTAGCCTGATTTAAAAAACAAAATGTTCTACAACTTAATTTCACAACATTAGTTTTATATGAATATAATTTAGCAGATACACCTGGTTTTCATGACCAAACCTAATTATGCATGTCCAACATCTGCTTTCACTTTTAAAAATCATATCACCGTTATTGAAAAAAATTATATCGCGATACATATTGATATTGAATTATTGTCCAGCCCTACTTTCACTGCAAAACTGGTAGACATAATCATTTTTTTCTACAGCTGTCTGGTGCATGCGAGAACATGTCTATTTGAATCCTTTGCAATATGAATTCTGGGGAAGACTTGTGGAGTTGTATGGGTGTTGATCACATAATGGACACCTCTCTTATTTTCTAATAGGGTGGTACGAAACCCTTCTCTGAAGTCATCAAAGCGAACATCGGTGATGCACATGCCATGGGACAACAGCCAATCACCTTTCTCAGACAGGTAACCAAAAATGCACAACTTATTCCTGTCTCATAGTCAACTATCTTTATCTTGAATTAAGTTATTATAGAATTAAAATCGGCATAAAAATGTAGATTCACTTTATTGATTTTCCAAATGCATGTCATAGATCTGATTGTGAACAATTCAAAATGTCAAAACTCAATCCTTCGGTGAAACGGCATGCAGGACTTCTTCAATCATTTAGTCCACTTAAACCCTCAACCCTCAAGCTCATATAGCCTACATCCACCACCATTTTTTAAATGTAATGCCCACATCTCAAAATCCAGTCAACAGCAATTGCAAGAAAAGATCTGTCGGTACTTCAGTGTTCTCGCAAGTTTAAATGAAGCACATTGTTTCCCATTTTTGCAGCATTTATTTTTGGTTCCCCTGAACCGTTCATTCACTGTGCCACAACACAGTGTCTTTTTATTAATTATGCTATGCTCCTGAAACTACATAACAGATTCTTTAGCTCATTTAGACTGTAAAAACAACAGAACCTGCAAACAAAATCAGTGACCTTTTTAGCATGAACACGTTTATTCAGGTTAATGAGGAGTCCAGTTTGTGCTCAATGTTGTATGGCATGAAAGAAAAGCAGCTTTTGTTGACCACTCACAGTTTTGGAACACACTGCAAATTCCAGTGGAAGACAGTCTCTTATGATTGGCCTAGTTTAGTCCGAGTTGATCTAGCATTTCATTATGAGCTGAACAAAAGCTTATGTGATGGCCTGAGACTGTGCAGCTTGTGAAATACGTTTTCTTGAGAGCCAACAGATTCTCATGCTTGCATGACAGTCATAGTTTCTGGTCAGTGTGGACAAATGATTCTTGAGCTCATGTCAAAATTAAGGAAAATAGAGTCAAACGAAAAGGAAAGCTGCCTTTTACCTGTATTGTTATTAAGGCTTGGAAACTTTGGGAGGGTCTGGACTCCACCAGCCATCTGGTCCAGACTCTGTTATATTTGGGAACAAAGTTCCTGCTCAAATAGCTGATCCTCCCCTTCAGTGTGCAAAAGGAATGAATAGTCAATGGAACAGTATTCTTACAAGTTACAACACAATACATAAAGAAATATTGCCAGATTCTGAACGAATCCATTGCAGTTTGTTTTGAATAATTATATAATTGATTGCAATTGCAAATGGACTTTTAGCATTTAGATTTTAGTGGAAATACATGTGCATGAGTGAACACGTGCATAAAGACCACTGGTCTGTATTTGCTCTAAAATCATTTAAATTGCACTCACTGACTACAGACAAATAAGAGTGTGGTTTATCTGTGTGTTCATTTGTGCAGGTGGTGGCTCTCTGCACATTCCCTGAGCTGATGGACAGCCCTAGTTTCCCAGAGGATGCGAAATGGAGAGCACAGCGTATCCTGCAGGGCTGTGGGGGACACAGTCTCGGTGTGTGCATTTGTTCCTCTGAGGATGTGTTGTTGAAACTGGTTAAGATCATGTTATAAATAAAAATGTAAAACTCAGTTTACAGTGTAGCGATTGGAAAGGATCCATGATCTCCTGTTATTGCAGATCATGCAGTTCTCAGCAAACAATAGACCTGTATCGCAACACTCGGTTGCATTCAGTGTTTTGCTGCAGTAAGTGCTTTATGAGCGCTTACGCATGTGTTTCTGTTACAGGGTCATATAGTGCAAGCCCCGGCGTGGAGTGCATCCGCAAAGACATCGCTGCATACATAGAGCAAAGAGATGAAGGAGTTCCTTCAGACTGGGAAAACATTTACCTCACCACTGGGGCTAGTGATGGCATTATGGTAAGTCGTTGTATCTTTACAATCAGTCAGAGACTTGACCCGCATTGCCTGCATTGCTAACAAAACCAAACTTTGTTTTTAAGACTATTCTGCGGCTACTGGTGTCTGGAAAAGATTCTTCTCGGACCGGTGTAATGATCCCCATCCCTCAATACCCGCTTTACTCCGCTGCAATCTCCGAGATGGATGCGGTACAGGTCAACTACTACTTAGATGAGGACAACTGCTGGGCACTGGACATCAATGAACTTTACAGAGCTTATCAGGCTGCCAAACTGCACTGTCAGCCAAGAGTCATTTGCATCATTAACCCTGGCAACCCTACTGGTTGGTATAATGTGAAGCTATTCTTGTGTGCTAGGAAACATAATGCCCTCGTTTTTGTTTGGATCCAGTTGCAGGTGTCCTGGAAAGAAGAACATGTCTCTTTTACTCCCTCATGTTCTTTTTCCAGTCATGATCCCTCGTGAGTGAGGACTGAGGCTGAAGAGATCTAAAATTACTTCCATATGATTTGTAGGCAATTTTCCAAGTCTTCTGAAGCTGATAGCTTTGTGTTGATGAACGGAAACTAGTTTAATCAATAATTTACTGAAAGTTGCTTATGGAATGAAAAATATATTAGAATATAGAATATTTTGTGTAGAATTCAAGTGATGATGTGTGTTGTGATGGTTCATGTGATGCTGATGCAAATTTTTTGGGGGCTGGACACTTCAGGTGGTTAGATGAAATCTGGATTGCAGAATGAGTCATCAATTTTTGATCTGCATTGATGGAAGAGAGAGACTGTATGTGAGGATCACTGTATTAAAATATGACATGTCATGATGCGCGCTGTGCTAGGTTTGATCATGTTAATGCTATTTTTATTAATTTTTTTGATGTTTAGGTGAACTATCCCTTTAAATTGTCATCTCTCTTCCTTCATCCCTGTTTACTCTTTACAGGTCAGGTCCAGAGTAAAAAATGCATTGAAGAAGTCCTGCACTTTGCTTATGAAGAGAATCTCTTTGTTATGTCAGATGAGGTAATCTCAATATGTGCTCTTTTGCATTTACAATTTGAATAAGAAAATAGTTGAGCTATCTTTAAACGTACTACCATTCAAATGTTTTATTTTTTACTTTTATTTAGCAAGGATGCATTAAATTGACCAGAGTGACCGTAAAGACATTTTGTAATGTTACAAGAAGTTTCTATTTCAAATTAATATTCTTTTTAAACTTTCTATTCAAAGAATCTTAAAAAAATTTATCACCATGGTTTCCACAAAAATATTAATCAACAATAATAATAATAGTAAGAAATGTTTCTTCAGCACCAAATCAGCATGTTAGAACGATTTTTTTATGACTGCTGATGTCAGAGGAATAAATTTCATTTTAGATTTACATTCATGCATTTTGCAGACGGTTTTATCCAAAGCGACTTGCATTGCATTTAAGGTATATGCTTTATCAGTCCATGCATTCCCTGGCAATGAAACCCATAACCATGATGTTGTTAATACCATACTCTACTGATTGAGCTACAGGAATGCTTTTCATTTTAAAATATTTTAAAATAGAAATTGGTCATTTTAAATCGTATTAAAATTACACCGTTTTACTATTTTTTATAGTATTTTTCATCAAATAAATGCAGCCTTGATGAGCATAAGAGACTTCTTTCAAGATCATCAAAAAAATTGTAGTGACTATAAACTTCTCAACGTTAGTGTGTATTTAAGTTTGAAACTATTCAGAAGTATGTGTGCCTCAGTTGCCTGAATCCTTCTAATTTAACACATCTGACTCCCATACGACTATTATGTACTCAAATGTTGGTTTGTTCTGTTGCTGGCAGGTGTATCAGGACAATGTGTACACTCCTGACTGTCAGTTCCACTCCTTCAAGAAGGTGCTCTATGAGATGGGTCCCGAGTACTTCAACAGCGTGGAGCTTGCCTCCTTCCATTCCTCTTCCAAAGGCTACATGGGAGAGTGAGTATTCCTGTTCTTGAACCACTGCAGTGGAAAGCATGTGCCTTAATTTGAGATGGCCTCCTTAAGATCAGCCTTCAGTGACCCTTCACACAACTTCACATGACATAACCACAGTATCCTGAAACACATTTAGACATCTTCTGGCTTTATAATTTGCGATTTTAAATAGATGTGATGTAGAAATGTCCTCCACCTTCAGTGTGAAGTTGGCATTTGTAAGGACATGAACATTTCAATGGCAGCTCAATGTGCTGGCCTAAGGCATTGTTGCATTAATATTTGTTAAAAACCCATTTGTCTAGTTGTTCAAAAGACCAAAAGATTCCTGATACTTTGTGGAATGTGGCCTGACTGGAATGTAGTGTTTCTCTGACAAAACCTCAGCTCAGATATTTATGTTTTCGGCTAATGAACGTGGCAAACTTGTCCAGCAGTTCTGAGAACCCGTGGTGACATGTCCATGTCGTTCCACAGATGTGGCTTCAGGGGTGGATATATGGAGGTGATCAACATGGATCCTGAGGTTAAGGCCCAGCTGGTCAAGCTTTTATCAGTTCGTCTGTGTCCCCCCTTGGCTGGCCAGGCTGCAATGGATGTGATTGTCAACCCTCCACAATCAGACGAGCACTCGTACAAACAGTTCCACCAGGTTAGTGTCTGGTGAAGTAAAGCACATTGTGTGTAGACACTGACAGTAACGCGATTGTTATGTGGTTTCTAGTATGTAAAACTCTAAATGTTACGCATCAGTAACCTGCTATTACATAAACATCCCTGAAGAATTTTTATGTTTGGGTTTGAATGGGCATTATTGTGTTTGTTTGATCTCTTTCAGGAGAAATCATCAGTGCTGGGTGCTTTAGCAGACAAAGCTAAACTAACTGAGCAGATCCTGAATGCAGTTCCAGGAATCAAGTGTAATCCCGTCCAGGGGGCCATGTATGCCTTCCCTCGAATCTTTATTCCTCCTAAGGCAGTGGAGGAAGCCAAGGCAAGTGCTCCTACTTCACCAACACTTGAGCTCTCTAGTGGAGTGTTTTTTTGTTTGTTTGTTTTTTTGCTTTTGGTATTGTGATCCACTAGTTTCCATGGAACTCTACATTATTCACAGTAAACTTCTTTTCAGCGCCACTGATCTAAGTTATCTGATTAAAAAGGATGTAACCAGTAGTACTAGTTCAGAACAGTTCAGTCATTAAGAACTGAGTGAATAATTGCTTGCAGAAAGGTAATTTGCAACAGATAATAGTAACTTTTGTTACATAATTACGCTTGATGTTTCCACTGCTCTTCTACTCGAATGAAACTTCTGTGTCTTGTAACTCAAAAAAAAAAAAAAGACATACTTGAAATACATCAGAAGAAAGTTAGAAATGCAAGTCTGAGCTGTCACTGAGGTTGTGTGTCTGAATTTGGTTCGGCAGGCTCTAGGAATGCAGCCTGACATGTTTTACTGTCTGAGATTGCTAGAGGAGACAGGAATCTGTGTTGTTCCTGGTAGTGGCTTTGGGCAGAAAGATGGAACACATCATTTCAGGTAAAGTTGTTGATCAAACAAATTCAAATATTTTATTTATATATCAGGTGAATTTTTCTCCACCCATGACTTCCTGGAAGAACATGATTTGAAATCTGCCATATTTAATCTTTTTTATTTTTTTTGGCTTGAGCTGAAAATGTGAATAATTTTTCTGACACAACAGGAAAGTTACGTTGAACGTGCTCATGTCACATTCTGTGTTGTTTTTAAACCAGATTAATGAAATGGCTCTGAAAACTGAGAATTATTCACTTTCCCTCACTATTCAAATTATTGTGTGATGATATTGCTTTCAGTGTCCAGTTACAGGCACCTGTGTTTTATTATTTTATATGCCAATAACACTCTTACCTGTTAGCACTTTTTTTTTTTTTTAAAGTTTGGTCTGTTTGTCTTTGTTTCAGAATGACAATCCTGCCATCCATAGAGAAGCTGAAGGTACTTCTTGGCAAAGTGCGAGATTTCCACATCAGTTTCCTGAAAGAGTACTCTGCTCTGGAGTGAGATGAGATGTGATCTGATTTGCAAAACATAAGCTCGCGAGTCTAGCATTACTTGACACACTAACGCATTTAAACTGTAAAGGTAGTGTTAAGTATCTATTTTTTTTTTCATTCTAATTTTAGACCTGATTTAATCAAGTAATTGGAATTACAGCCTTGTTTACTAATATTTTGGGAAAGTGGTTTCTGGATGAGTTTTACAGAAATAGTGATTTAGTCAGACATGTAACACTTCTTGAATATTTCAGTTATGTTTCACGGTTCATTAGAGAAAATGGTACACATTGTCATTTTTTTTTTTATATTAAATTTGCCTTTAAATCATAATTTCTGCAGCTGGGTGCATGGTAAATAGACAGCCTCTATAATAGAAGAGATTCTGCTACAAGCATTATTTATTAACATCTTTCCAAACCAGGAACTAAATTGTGATTATTACTCACTTGAAAATTGAAATCAATTGAAACTCTTTTGTAGCACCTTATATGAACTATTCAAAACCATTTGGCTGATTCAAATTTGTTTTTGTTGTTTTCTTTGGTGCTGCAAGGGGGGGGGGCGGGTGGGAGCGTGTATGGTGTTGTGACGAACACTTTTACAAGTTTACAAGGAGGGACTCTTTTAATGTTTGTGTTGTCCTCATCCTTAGTCGCACTCATTGCCATGCAATGTACATAAACATTTTATCTTAGAAAATTACAAATTTAGTCACAAGTTAAGCTTCTGTAGAAGATTGTGGCTAAGATAATGATTTACGTGTCACTGACCCTGTATGTTTTCAAGGCCAGTTGAAAACATGGAATGAAGGAAGCATGTAGAGGTCTGCGTGGGACTATTTTTTTAGTCCCGCTCCCGCAAGGTTCTATTCCGCTCCCGCTATATATATATTCACAAATTTGTTCACCCACTGTCCGCTTGGAATAATTTTCTTCCTGACCCAACCGTTCTGCTAAATTTAGATCTCGTTTCCAGAATCTCACATTTCAATTTCCGCTACTGAAAGAAAGAGATAAGCTAACAAAAAAAAGTGTAGTCTGCTCAAAATTGTGTTATTTTATTCGTCTTGTCAAGAATCTTGAATTTATTGACTTTGACTTGAATGTATATGAATTATCTTAAGACACAAAATTCATTTAATATTTTATGCAACACAGTAGGAAAAAAAGTGCCAGAGAAAATAAAAAATGTAGAAAAATTGTATTTCTTATTTTTATTCGTCTTGTCAGGATACAATTCGTTTAACATTGACAACACAATAGGAAAAAAGTGTCGCAGAGAGAAACAAAATAATGTAGGTTGTACAAAAATAGCCTATTAGATATTTTTATTCGTCTTGTCAAAATACTAAATTCGTTTGACGTTTTTCTGTTAACACAGTAGGAAAAGTGTCGCAGAGAAAAATAAATGACATCTGTCATTTAAAATTATAGGCTAAGCAAAATATAAACCAAACTGAGTTGAACGTCCTTCAAGGACAGCGCATCCACACTTTGCTCCATCCTTATTCTGCTCTGTCACTCATCGACAACCTGCCTGTTCTGTCTGAGGGCCGTATATTTACCACAGGTAGGCTACAGCCTGCTCTGAGCATCGTTATGCTCATGCTGCGCACAGACCCCGCAATCGTTCAAATTATACCAGTTACCGACCGCTACTGTGTTTTATTCGGGAATTGAATCCCGCAGTGCAAGAAATCTGGTCAGTTCCCGCGGGAGAGCAGACCTCTAGAAGCATGCATGGAGAAAGTGCTGACTTGTAATTGTTTACTGATGTATTTTATTTCCTCTGGTTTTGTGTTGCAAGCTATTTTGAGCTATGAAACATAATGCTATTTGAATCAGTCCTGGGACCTGTACCATGAAGCTAGCTGAACAAACTCTGGGTTACAGGATTGGTTTCAAGCTGACAAAACCAAACCAATCCAATCAGGCTTCGTTGATACCATGATGCTGATCATCAACTTTTTCTGTCAGCTCAGACCTTGATCCTGAATTCTATGAACTATATAAACATATGCACATGAAATTGACATCAGAAGCGAACAGCCAGTCGCATGCTGTGAAACAGCCCCTTTAAGCAGGAATCAGCGTGATTCTCTTCTGCCTAAGATTAGGAGGACATTATGAAAAAAATTAGGAATTTAAACTTCCACAGCAAGAGTAAAAGAGTTGTCCTACATCAGAGTGCAGATGTGTGTACAAAGTAAGAGATTAATTTCATAGTGTAGACAGCTTCATTGATTATAGGCTAACGGGAGTTTTTTGAGAGTGCTTAATCTCACGCTAGATTGAAGTCAGTGAAAATGTTATTTGCTCGCTTTTTGTACAATGAAAGCGTTATAGTTAGTAACTTGCAATGTTTTTATTAAATTCACATTAAATACAAAGTCAGTCATATTAAAATATTATGACATGACACCCACTGGTTTTATGCTTAGTTAATAGATTACACTTACATTAGGCTACTTTGCCCGTTATAGCTTAACTAACACGATCGACGAAGGTGCAAAATGCATTTACTTGCACATATTTGAGAATCGAGATATTTCATGATATAGTTTACAAGTTTGGGAATATTTTGGAAAAAAAAGGAAATAGGCCTTCAGCACTATCGTGACTGCTGTGTGTCACATGACTCGACCCTCCCAACGGTGCCCCCTCAAAAATACCAAGTGCATGGCACCCTGATCAGATGCATTTACAAATTAAATATTAGCCATTAAGAGATATTTGTGCCAAAGTTGACTCGGTTGTAAAGCTCCCTTTCTGACATCTCATCTTTTATATCAAAGCCGTTAACAGTGAATGAATATTGTTAAAGTCTGTGTAAAGGCAATTTAGAGAATTGTTTCTAAACACGTTATAAATGTTAGAAATATATTGCTGAAAACACGTTACAAGGAGTCTGAACTACATAGTACTGAATTGTGGAGTTGGGCCGGTAAATAGTTTTTCAGGATTTTTATGTTCAGGATTTTTTGGGCGGGCCTGAAATCATGTCTCGATGAGGCACTGGAGCCGCTGAGCATGGCCCCTCCCCTAACACTATAAGAGGTGTGTTCGGCTTGAAGCAGCGCTGCACAGACAGATCGGTGTAGGACAGGAATGTCCAAACTCGGTCCTGGAGGGCCGGTGTCCTGCAGAGTTTAGCTCCAACTAGTTTTGGAGCCCCTTGGAGTGTAGGAGGACATCAAAGTACCTTGAGAGCTCTAGAGAGCAGACGCTCCTTATGGTTTCGAATCGCTCTCGCGGTACTTTGATGTCAAACACCGATCTGTCTGTGCAGCGCCGCTTCAAGCCGAACACACCTCTTATAGTGTTAGGGGAGGGGCCATGCTCAGCGGCTCCAGTGCAGTTATAATCTGTTTGAGAGCAGAGAATAGTTTTTTTTTTTTTTTTTTTTTTTTCAAGATTTCGATAACTTTTTTACTGGCTGGGGTTTTTT
>NW_015546147.1:490316-496260 GCF_001515605.1 Sinocyclocheilus anshuiensis | reverse complement strand
ACTTATTTACTGGCTGGGTTTTTTTGTATCATTTAAATTGGTTCATAACATTTTTCTGTGGTGTGACAAACTCAGACACATTTAATATTGCTTTACACAGACTGTAATGCCGCCTTGCATTATTTGAACTTAATTATCACTTCACATGAGGTGCCTTTTTTCAAGCCTGTGAACTTTTAATGAAACAAGTTTTCCCTACATGCATTAGTAACTGGTGATAAAGCTTGTTTGTTTCTTGTTTTTTTTTGTGTACAGATTTTTAAAAATTGGCCCAATGTTAACAGTATTTTCAATTGAATATTAAACTTATGGAGACTGTTAAAGTGCATTGCATCTGTTTTGTCTTTATTCTTTAACAAGGATAATTGCTTTAGTGTATTTGTCTTATGTTTGCCAAACAAAGGATATTTTTATTTGGCACTGCATTCATATAGCAATTGTCAGTTAAAAAGCAAGAACGTACAATAATATAAAAATAATTTTTAAAAACAAGCACACAAATAAAATGCTATGTATTGGTAAACCGTCCTGTGTAAATTTAAAGCAGTTGAAGACTTTAGTCAATATTGCCATTACAGTTAACGGTGTAACATTGGGGTTTCCTGCCCTCTGGTGTTCTTCTAGCCAACTGAACTGCTCAGTGACACCTTCATTTAAAATCCCCAGAAACACAGGAAGTATGAAGTAAAGGCACGTGACAGTGCTAGGCAATCCAGATCCTTTCCAGTCACAGGTGTTTCCTAAACTACTCTGCTTTCATCGTCAGTGCAGAAAGGATCCAACTGCAGTGACAAATGACCTTTTGGAGTGGGTACATAACATTGTGTAACCCTACATTACGATCCTGCACATGGACCTGTCTGAAGTAAACACGTGCAGGAAAACATTTCAGATCTGTTGTGCTTTAGCATCTAAAAACATTTCAAAGTGAAAACGGTAAAATGCTGATAATAATTGGATTGATCACCATATTCAGTGACTTAACGTGCATAATTTCATCTGTGAGCTCCACTGCTATTGAAATGCAGGTAAATTGCATTTGATCCAGCTTAGTTTAGATGACAAATGTACTGAATAGTCATGTTGTCCTCACTGATCAATCCTGAAAGGAACTTTAGTTTTAGTGCCATGCCAACATTAATGTCAAAACTAACTACCAGGCAATGATTGAAGCACCAAATAAAGCAAAGACTTGGATTATGTTGAGGAGATATTGAAGGACATTTTATTCAACAACTCAAACTTTTTCACAGAAGATATAAGCCTATAATAAAGGTGCTTTTTCCTCCACTCATTTCATTATGCACATCTCTCTCTTTCAATCAGTGAAGGGACCAAAATGTTCAACATGCACCTGGATTGCTGACAGATAGGCAATTGATTTTATTCCAACTATTTCAAAACAAAACATAAAACACTCAAATGTGACAGCAGCTGATACAAAGCTTAAATGACAATCATTTATTTTATACATGTTATAGTCTCTTGTTCCAATTAAAATACCAAAAGAAAGGAAAAAAAAAAAGTTTACAAATAAAATAAAGTGGTAAAAATTGCGCACCGATACAAACAAACCTAAAAATGGATTGGTGATAATGTCCCATTTCTATTTTGTTGTTTTAGGATCTCTCAACTCCTCTTCAGTTAGGTCATTGCTCTCCAACAACAACAAAAAAGTCTCAAGTCCAGGGCCAAAAATGTTTTATGGTTAGATTTAAATTTGTGAATACTATGACAAGAAAAAAATGCAAGTTACACAAAGTACGTAGCAATTACCCTTTTCTCTTTGAACTGGGGTTGCCTCTAAAGGGCCGCAGGGAGAGGATGAGGGGCAAGAAAGAGTTACTAGATGCGGGATCATCTGTGCGTTTACTACAAGGGAATCGGGTGGACAGGAATGGCTGTATGTAATTCTCATCATTTAAGGCAGCCCTGAATCAGATTATAAACACCTGTTTGTTGTGCAACTAGATCATTTTTTTAATCCCCGCTGTTGGAGCCGGACAAGATATTTGCTGTAGTTACTGATGGGCACACTGCACGCCAGGACCGTGATGCCCTCCTTCTTCATCCGAGCTGTCGTTGTATGCCTCACGGCGGTGACCACCAGAGGAGCTCTGGCTTACAAACTCCTGCAGGTCCACTTCCTCTGCGTCTCCAGAGATGACTGGTGGATCAGCTCGTGTGGGCAACAAGTCCTCCAACTCCTGAAAAAATATGCATATTAGGGGAAAGAAAACCCGGAATTGTGTTTTTATTTAAAAAAAAATAAAAAAAAGTATATTTACACTACTGTTCAAAAGTTTGAAGTCAATAAGATTTTTTTTCTTCAATGTTTTGCTTTTATGCTCAATGCTGCAGTTGTTTGATAAAATACAGTAAAAACTGTAATATTGGGAAATATTGCAATTTAAAACAACTTAAATTTTAGTGTAACTTATTCCTGTGATGCAAAGCTAAATTTTCAGTAGCCCTTACTCCAGTCTTCAGTGTCACATGATCCATCAGAAACCATTTTAAATGGCCGATTTGGTGCTCAAAAACATTTAATGTTGAAAACAGTTGTGCTCTTTTATATTGTGGAAACAGTGATACATAAGGACTCTTTGGGGGGAAAAAGCGCGCTTATTTAAAAAAATATTTTGTAACATTATAACTGTCTTTACGGTCACCATCAAATTAAATGCATCCTTGCTTAAAGGGGACATCGGATGCAAAATTCACTTTTACATAGTGTTTGAACTTAAAGGCGTGTTGGCAGTGTGTACACGCAGCCACCCTATAATGATAAAAATCCACCCAGTGCTTTTTTTAAATCCCCACAAATCATAAGCACTTTCTCAGATCAAGCTGTTCACAGATTCTGGGCAAAGTGATGTCACTTTGCACAGGCCCCTCCCACGACAGTTGACAGACGCTTCCGTTTTAGCATAGACCCACATTGAGTGAGCTGTAAACAGTCCACCATTGTTTCGACGCTGGAGCAGGTGTAGACAAGAATGCCTCCTAAGCGATTGAGGGGTTTTGTTGTTGGGTGTAAGAATAAACATAGCAGTTGTCATTTACTCCCGACATCTGAGCAGTGGATTACTTTTGTTTTTGAAGGGAATGCGCCCCCCGATCTACATGAATGCGTTTATGTCTGTGCGAATCATTTTACTCCAGACTGCTTTCTGAACGAGGGACAATTCAAGGCAGGTTTTGCTAAAAAGTTCAAACTCAAGGATGGATCAGTTCTCACTGTCCGTGATCCAGCTGCACCTCCAGAAGTAAGTCTCACACTTCTATGGAAGAGAGGGGCGGGGTGAGCAGAGTTCATTAGCATTTAAAGAGACATGCATCGAAACGGGTCGCTCTGATCAGAGCTGTTTTTGACAGGGTAAAAAGGGTGTTGTTTTACACTACCACTGAGAAATTTTAACCAAAGTATGTTGTAGACTTTTCATGAAGACCCTAAAGAATCATATCAACTTGTGGAAAATGGGCATCCGATGTCCCCTTTAATAAATAATAATAATAATAATAATAATAATAATAGTACTGACCCCAAACCTTTGAACAGTAGTGCATGTATAACCCTTGCTACGTGTACTGCGTTAAGCTAACTGAGACTTGTTATAGCACTTGCGTATCGTTGCTCTTTTGTTGATTTTGATTGCTTCCATTGTCCTCATTTGTAAGTCGCTTTGAATAAAAGCATCTGCTAAATGACTAAATGTAAATAATATTCTAATATAATATTCTAAAAAAAACTTCAAATGTACGTTTTATCTTACCGACAGCTTCTCTGGGCTTAACCAATTGTTGTCTGGGAACTGCACGTCAAACTTGATGAACAGGTCACCCTTCTCGAAGGGGTTACGGTAGTGTGGCATGCCCTCTCCTCTAACAACTCTGACTGAACCTGTAAAGACACAACACCATTTTTTAGACTATGTAACAAACCACTTAAAACTCGACACTACGAAACTAATTTCAAGAGGACTCACCTGGCTCAATGACTTTACCAGCTGGGTATTTCACCACAATCTGTCTACCATCTAAGTGTTTCAATGTGAAATGGAAACCACAAAGTGCTTCAACAAGGCCGATCTTATGGGTCATGTGCAAGTCGTTGCCTTCTCTTCTGAACGTCTGTTGAAAGAGTTTAAAAGCTTTAGCTTTACTGAACATATTAGATAAAAAAAAAAAAAAACACCCTAAACTGATGCTTCTGTGATATCCCATATCAGCCCAAAACAGACATGACTCTTGCTTCACTTAGAGGCTTGAAAGGGTGGGATTAGAACCTGTAAAGCAGCATGTTCATGACACACTGTCACTGCAATCTGCTTTACGTTCCTGCAGCAGCTCAGCAGTCAAGAGGCCAGAAGCTTTAAGGCCTGATCATCTGCATGGCTGAATCAAAACGGTACAGAACAAGTTCTTTGTTACTTGCTGGTAATTAAACTTATTAGTGAGTCTAAAGGCTGCTTGAGCTCTAAACTTCCTGGGTAACTTTTATTTAAACACGTTTTGAATACATCTCACAGAACATCACACACACAACTAACAGCATTATTCATGGATATGTACAATATATTGGCTACTCAACTGTTCATTCCACTATTTATACATTTATGTTCCAACTCCTACCTACCGACTCATTCTTTAAAAATACTAAGTTAAATTATTAAAAAGATACCTCTTGCCCCCAAGCTGGGCACATTTATACTCTGAATTTTAGAATTACCAAATATGAATGAATGTTTCAGTGACAAACAACAAAGGAATCTTTGTTTGCTGGAGGCAAAACATGTAATGTTTTCAGAAAAAAAAAGACGGGGTTTCTCAATGGAAAAACAGCATGACCTTATTGTAGTGCTTTGGGGGGGAAAAAAATAAATAAAAAATTTAATGAAAAACTTTAGAATTGAGTATATAATCAAAAAGGCTATTACTATACACGTACATGGAGGTGTAAGTGTTTCCCTCTATTATTATTGTTAATGCATTTTCTTCATACATTTTTTTTTACATTTATTAAATATCAAGATGAATGTTAATGTTTCACCTTTTAACATGGATAAAATAACTGTATAGTACTAATATCAGCCATTGCGAAAAAATTCAGTCTCGGACAAATTCGTAATAAGGTTTAAAGGCTTTTTGCCCAGATATGAAAAACCCCCTGTTCACTTAATCTCGGAAGTTTCTGATCTAACTAAACGTCTCTATCATAATAGTTTCTGAACCTGAAAGTGAACATTGACAAACCTCATGATCTTTTTCCTGCAGAACCAGGACAATGTCTCCAGGTTCTAATCCAGGTGCTTGGTCAGCCTCCCCGCCGAAGGTGATCTTCTGTCCGTGCTTCATACCTTTATCCACATGCACTTCCAGAATCTTCACCTCTTTAATCACCTTCTTCCCCTCACACTTTTTGCAGCGATCCTTCTCACTGATCACCTCACCTGGATCATAAAGAAACCATTAGCAAATCTTACCTACACATGAACATGCTGGCTGACATTCATAAAGTACATTCAGACTCCAGTCCCTTACCTTCACCGTTACAATCAGTGCACACTGACTGCATCTGTTGGACCATGCCAGGAGCCAGTTGTCTGATCATAATGCGCATACCACGCCCCCTGCAGGCTGTGCACTTCTGGACTGCACCAGACTTCCCGCCTTGACTGCAGACACAAAACAGCTTCAGTTTGACAAATACTTCAGCACATACACACTTCAGCCAGGGAAAGTTTCAAACTCTTTAAAAGCCACTGTGGTCTGTTTAGCTCAGACTGATTTAAAGGGGTCATATGATGCGATTTCAAGTTTTCCTTTCTCTTTGGAGTGTTACAAGCTGATTGTGCATAGATAAGATCCCTGAAGTTGCAAAGACTAACGTCTCAAAACCAAAGAGATATTCTTTATCAAAGTTAAGACTCTGCCACACCCC
>NW_015546147.1:479658-490218 GCF_001515605.1 Sinocyclocheilus anshuiensis | reverse complement strand
ACTGGAGCGATGCGTAATCATATTCAATACAGGCACGTAGGCGTTAGCTTAGAGCAGTGGTTCTCAACCCGCGGGCCGAGACGCTCAGGCCCTAGCCCGGCCGTGTCCGACAGCTTATCAGAATTACCTTTTTGTCTTTTTTTCCCCCTTCTCCCAAAACAGCTTATACTACTTTTTCAGCTATATTAAAATAGTTCAGTTTTGGTAATCCGTAAAGATGCAATTCTCTCTAAAGGTGCGTCAATGAGATCCTCAATTTCATCTTTGTGACTCTGACTCAGAAAACACAATAAATACTTCAAATATCTCCTTACTATTTCCCCCAGACATATTCATGGTAATTACTTTTGCCGGTTCTATGCGGCAAGCTTAAGCCTATTGCGTGCATTTGAACGCAGATCTCTTCAGCTGCGTTGACGGCACGCATGCTGCTGCTGCGGGACACTGTCGAGCTGCTCTTGACAAAACATATTCTGTTACACCAAATACACAAAATAATGATCTTTAAAAAAGCATCATATGACCCCTTTAACAATAGAGTAACTTGTTATGTAACAACTTGCACAAAATGTAAGATTGTATTGAAATGACTGGGTGTGGTGAGACAAAAAACAAAAAACAAACAAACAAAAAAAAACTTAGATGCTCATTACAGAAATCTTTCTCCTTAAAGGCACAATATGCAAGTTTTCGCCGCTAGAGGTCGCATTTTCAAAACAATAACAAAGGCGAAGCTTGTTGATGCTATGAAGGAGAGTGGAACGATGGGAAATGTCATTTTCACCATCCAGAGATGTCCGAATCATGTTCACGGATAGAATTAATTATTTTTTTAATGACCTGTACCTTCCAAAGTTATTCAAACAGCGAATAAATTATATAGAGAAAGCGAGCAAAGAACATTTAACGTTACATTGTCAAAGAACAGTATGGCTGACTTCAGTCTAGCGCGGGTTTAAGCACTCTCAAAAAACTCCCCTTATCAGAAAAGCTGTCTATACACTGTTTGATGACTGAATCTCCTACTTACATCATACGTACATATGCACTTTGTTGTTTATGATGAGAGAATACACTCAGCGAGCGCGCGCACTGAACAAAACTCTGGTGTTTCAGTGATGACTCATCTAAACGCCTCTGATTGGCCGCTGTGTTCATAAACTCAACAGACTTGTGTGTGATTGGTTATAACGCGCAACACTGTAAAAACGCGGAAAAACATTCATGGTGAAACATTGAGCAGACCTAAATTGAATGCTGCAGTCAACACTTATTTCATTTTCATTTTATTTGTGACTGCCGTAATGGATTTAGTTTAACTGCAGCAGCATTTTTGTGTTGTTGCCATAGTTTCTACAAGCGGAAACCGATAGCGCGGATATTACGTAATTGATAGGCAACAATGAACCGGGACGGGCCATTATTTAAAATTGGAATTTCTCTGGATTTACAAATCCTTTGGAACTTTTGGGATAACGTAAGTGCACAACTGCATGAAATATATAATGTGCAAGTGGTTTTTGGATATTTTATTATGAAAATCTTACATAGTGTGCCTTTAATTGTCATGAAAACACCCATAACGTGAAACAAATCTTACTCACCCATTACAAGTGCTACACAGAACATTGGGGGGAAAAAAAAAAAAAAAAAAAAAAAAAAAAAAAGTGTAAACTCTTCCAGAATATCATGATGCAACCCCAAATAAAACCATAGTGACATTTAAAGCTTCTTAAGAAGACGCTATACATGTGCTAGGCAACAATGAGAGGATCAGGAAAGAAAAGAGGTCAATGTGACCGCTAAAGGACAGCAGAAATCAGCATTTTTACACACATCTCTTTAGAAGTGGAAGCCTTGTGATTTGACTTACTTCAGGGGGTGGACCATATCTTCCCCTCTCCGCCGCCCTCCGTTCCTGCTCCGACCCTGTCCACCCATGAAGCCGAAGAGACCGCCGCCAAAGATATGGGAAAAGATGTCATCCATCCCGCCTCCTCCACAGCCACCTTCTCGCAAACCCTGTTCCCCATAACGGTCGTACAAATCCTTCTTCTCTGGGTTAGTTAGTACTTCATAAGCAAAGCTAATCTCTTTGAACTGAAAAAAGAAAAAAAAAAAAAAGAGCATTACAGCATTAAATGGATTGTTCACCCATAAATGA
Source organism: Sinocyclocheilus anshuiensis (assembly GCF_001515605.1). Classification (NCBI taxonomy): domain Eukaryota; kingdom Metazoa; phylum Chordata; class Actinopteri; order Cypriniformes; family Cyprinidae; genus Sinocyclocheilus; species Sinocyclocheilus anshuiensis. The sequence goes on along the minus strand of NW_015546147.1, from coordinate 488,054 downwards.
AAATTGTAATTTACTCACCCTCATGTTGTTAAAGATAAATAAAATTCATTCATCTTTGAAACACAAGTCATTTTAACGAAACTGATTCCAGTCCACCAAAACTTTGATGCTTCAAAAAATTAAAGGCAAGAAAATAATAGGAATCTAGTGATTTGTTCTTGTGCATCAAGCATGTTTAACATTTGATGTGCTCCATGTATGTGCGTCAGTCAATATTTATATGCGAATAAAAGACTAAATTAAATCCGTTCATCATATACAGTAATTGGGTCAAAAAATTGGGTTAAACCGCTTGCTTCATATGGGTTACTTTTATGAGCTAATTATGAACTTTTGAAGTGTCTGTTTTGGTGGAACTCACTTTAAAATGTAGAGAAAGAAATATCTCAGGTTTCATTAAAAATATATTTATTGGTATTTTGAAGATAAATGAAAGTCTTAATGGTTTGGAAGGGTGAGTAAAGGACAATTTTGCGAGTGACCTATTCCTTATAACACTAATATAACAACTAATACTTTAAAAGCATAATATTCGTAAAATCTTTTGCATATTACAATTTAACTCAAATGTGTACAAAATGATCAATCTCTCCACAACATACTTATTTAACAGTGTTTTAACTTTCTACACGTCTTACATCAAAATACTCCACATTTTATTAAGTAATAATAAAATGATCTTACTTTATCTCCAGCATTTGGTAATACTTTAAAAGCATAATATTCGTAAAATCTTTTGCATATTACAATTTAACTCAAATGTGTACAAAATGATCAATCTCTCCACAACATACTTATTTAACAGTGTTTTAACTTTCTACACGTCTTACATCAAAATACTCCACATTTAGACAGAAGTAATAATAAAATGATCTTACTTTATCTCCAGCATTTGGGTTTTTGTCAGGGTGATATTCCTTTGCTAATTTCCGATAAGCCTGAAAAGTATTTGTTTTAGAAAGTTAGTTTCACTTCAGAAAGCATCCAACACAATAAAACAACATTCCACATTTAAACCACTGATTTAACAAAATGAACTTGCTTAAATGTAAAACGAGTTACACCTGCCTGAATATTCCAGCAAATATCTCGAGATTTTAACATGATTTGAGAATGACACTAAAGCAGTTTGTTTGTGCGTCATGTTCATGTGAGGCCAAGCGGCCTTGAGCAACGCAACTAATGAGAACACAAAACAACACAAGCTAGTGAGACACTAAACCGATCATTTCCAACAGTTCAACGAGCTTTCAGACAGAAACCCCTCTGCGCTAAACACAGCGTTGCTGACCGCGATTATCAAAGAACAGAAAAAATTATCCACCGGTCCATCGTATGCGTCAGATTAGTTTTAGCTTGTTTCAAATTCGTTGTACATGTGACCTCCTTGGCAATATGACACACATGTAAAGGGAAAAGCACCGCGTCAAGGCCTAACGTACACAGCGGCCACACGGCGAGCTGATGCTGTGTTTTCAGGCGCTACACAGGAAGACAAGCATGATGACTGACTGCGTTTAATGTTCAAGTCCAAGGCATAAATCAAACACATACACGGGTGAGTGGATATGTAAAGAGACCGAAGATATGCTTGATTGAATCCCACAACAACACTCCATCTCGCCGGTTTAGTTCGACGATCTGGTAACTATAGTCACTAGGCCAAACTCAGCTTTAGCTCACTGCTAATCCTCCTCTCTTCCCGATTCAACACACAAAAATCGGTCGATTCAGTCCTTCAAACAGCGCTAACGAGCGCCGAAATTAAAGGCAAGACACATGAACCCGTACCTTTTTCAGCTCGTTTTCGGAGGCAGAGGGGGAGACCCCAAGAATGTCGTATAGTTTGGTATCGGCGACGTTGGACATGGCTGTGCGGAGTGAAGGACTGTCTGCGGGGAGCGGAGAGCTGAAGAGAGACACCGGCCGGAAGCGTCAACTTTAACCTCTCCTCACGCGCCGCCTCTCAACGTACGAGCACATGTCATCGTGATGCAAATATTACACACACACATCCTTCATATTAACATTCAGCAACTTACTTTTGACGAATGGCGTTTAAATACATTGTTGCCAACTCTCGCGAGACAAATAAGCAACCGCAGCTTCAAAAACAAGCCCAAAATGTTTTGATCATTTATTATTATATCATCAATATAATTTATTATCAATAATAATTTATTATGTAATAATTTATTATTATGCAGGAACAAAACTCATCTCCAATCACCTGTGAGCAGAATAGGATTGGACAGAAAAGGAGAAAAACACAAGCGCTTCAAAGGGGAGCTGTTACATAGCCACATATTTATAGCCTACTAAAATATTGGCTATTCGAACCAAATCTACTCTTAGTTATAGGCCTACTTGTTTTTTGTTGTTTGTTTTTTTTACAGCCCGTCATAATTAATACATTACAAAAACATTGTAAATATTAAAAATTAGGCTACCTTATAAAGAAAAAACTCTACGTCTACTTCTATCATCGCTTGGATTACAGCGTCACGCGCCTTCTTTTTCAACGTGATTTTTCTTTAATCCCTCACTGAAGAAAAATCACGTTCAAAAAGAAGGCGCGTGCGGAGGAGGCGGAATATTTGACAAATTACGCTACAGCACTTATATTTTTGCACTGATTGGCTATTAACTGTGAGCAGACAGAGTGTCAATCAATGCATTGGAGAATACAGTGAACATAAATGAAAAGAAACGAAGTTGCTTGTCAGGTTTTCCTAACAAGCAACCATATTTTTTTAAATAAACCCAAAAAACCACAACCCGGTATTTTTTCACGCAACTTTACAAAAAAGAAGCACAAAGTCGCGTATAATACGCGGACTTGGCGACTCTGTTTAAATAATGCGATAAATGGGCATTTATATAATATACCCAGCCAAAACTATTGCGTGTGTATGCACAACTGTGAAATATGCTGCTTCGCTTGTGTGTAAAATGTCACGATTTCAGAAATGCAAAATACTTCAGAGGTCGAATGTCATTGAAAGCTAACTTTACAGTTTACAATCTACAATTTAAAAGCGGGGAAAATAAGATTTTAAATGGTTTTTAATGGTTGTGGAACCCAGGTGTCAAATGTTGGTCAAAGGTCAAACTGACTGGTTTTGATCGGTTTTGATACATAAAAGAACCAGTAACCATTGCAAACACAACAGCAAATGGGTCAAAACAGTATATTATAATAAAAAAATTATGACTTTCATAAATATTTCTAATTGCATTTAATGTTTTCATTTTTGATGTACAATTACAACTTTTTTTTTTAAATGTTATTTTATGTTTGTGCTTTTGGACATGAATCTTTATCAATCCTAATTAAGCTTGTGATGTTGCAATTTAGGCTCATTTTTAGCAAATGATGTGCTTTCTTCAATTTTGAATCTTTTCACATTACATTTAAACAGTAAAATGATGTAAGCCTAAACAATCCATGAAATAATCTTCATTATATAGTCCACCCTGGCCCTACATGTTCCAGAATGAAAATGAAATGAAAATGATTTGATTTTACAGCGAGACATCGATTGAGATCCGTGTACTTTTGGCTTGTCGTAACAGACAGAGCAGGTGCTCAAATGAAGAAGACTGTCGTGATTATATGAAGTGAAGTCCATCCCCCGCATGTGGCCTACATCGCGTCCAAACCAGACACGGTACGTTTCCAGCGACCTGACAATCACAGCTAATCAGAACATATTTGATGTTTTAATATGCAATCCGTTGCAATTCATCATGAGCAGAATGAAATGTCATTTACCCGGAATCACCACATGATGGCAGCAAATGACCGTAGTCCGACAAACACCCAAAGGTCATTGCGTTTCTATGTCCACCTTAATATAAGCGAACTTCTAAGGATTAGATCAGAGATTTACGTAAACAGAGTAAAATGTGCTGCTCAAGTGGTAACAAATGAAGAGATATTTTTCATATGCAGGCTGAAATGTGACATCAAACGTTTAAAAATGTTGAATCACAATGATTTATTTATTTATTTTTAAATACATTAATGTGTACCTTGTTTCTAAACATTCTAAAACTTTTAAAGTTGCTCTCAACATCTGGCTGTACATTTCTTATGTATATTTCATATTAATATTTCCCTGCTGTTTGTTTAAATTGTAAGTCATTGTCATCACACTGGGCTTAATGCTTTTACTGACATTTATTCGAACATATCGTGTTTGGTCTCGTTCTGTATCGCGTATCTTGTCAGTGTCTGCGCTTGCTTGGCCATTTGTTGAGGAGAAAATAAGGAAAGTGTGTCCAGCTGAATTAATGTAGTATTTTGTTAGAAGGGTATAAAAAAGCTTAGTTTACCGCGGCAGCCGTCGCGTGAAGGCCTCCTCGTCTGAAGACCGAAGAGTGTAAAGACCATCGACTGAGTGTAAAGGGACACCGGCAAAGGATAAGCATCGCTTTTTATTTCTCCTCTTTCCTATTAACGTTACTTGTTTCGCTTCTGTTTCAGTAGGATTACTGATAAACTACTGTCATTTGAGTTGTATTATTTGTGTTTATTTTAATTTTAGTTACATTATGTATGAATTTATTATGTCTTTTATTAAGTTTTTAGTTTTATTTAATTTGAGTTATTTTAATACTTCAACAAACTAAATGGAAATGAAATAATATATATATTGAATTTATAAGTGTATGTACATATACAGTATATGTATGTGTGTGTGGTTGTACATACATATGTAGTTGTTTTAATACTACAATTGATTGCTTCTGTTGTCCTCATTTGTAAGTCGCTTTGGATAAAAGCATTTAATAAATGACTAAATAAATAAAAAAATAAAAAACATAGAAGTATGTTCCTGTAGCTCAGAGTAGAATATGATGCTAACACTTACAAGGTCATGCATGGGGTTTGATTCCCAGAGAATCATGACCTGATAAAATATATAAACTCTGAATGGAATGTAATAAAAGCATCTACCACATGTGTAAAAGTGAGTTCTTTGAGAGCATAGCAAGACTGACTTGAATTTTGTCACACACACACACACACACACACACACACACACACACACACACACACACACACAGATACATACTCACCTCAATGTTGTTCCAAAACAAGATGAAAAAGTGAAGTGAAAGTGACGTGACATGTGGCCAAGTATGGTGCCGGAGCAGTGGGCAGCCATTTATGCTGCAGTGCCCGGGGAGCAGTTGGGGTTTCGGTGCCTTGCTCAAGGGCACCTCAGTCGTGGTATTGAAGGTGGGAGAGAGCGCTGTACATTCACTCCCCCCACCTACAATCCCTGCCGGTACGAAACTCGAACCCACAACCTTTGGGTTATGAGTCCGACTCTCTAACCATTAGGCCACGACTTCCCCAGGCCAAAGGTTCTTGTGTGCCCCACACAAAGGTTCTTGTGTGCTATATTCCAAGCCATATTTTAGCTTAGAGTGAAATTTCTAAGCAAAGATTGTTGTGAACTGATCATTACATAGAAGACCAACACATTTTTTCTTTGGAATAACATGCTATGACCCATTCACCATACTATGAATCATTCACAGTGGAACCTGAACCTTGTATTAAGAAAACAAATGAGGGCACTTTTCATTTTCAAAATTCATACCGACTTTAACCTCAGTGACAATCACCTAGGGTGGCCGGGCCTCGGGGTCTTATGGAGGCTGTGACCTGCATTGCGTCTGTCCTTTTCAAGACGTATGAGGCCTTGAGTGCTCCCACAGTCTAATTCAACATGACAGATCAGTGAGATGGACACTGGGAGAGGACCAAAGGAAAATAAGTGAACAGAAAATGAAATAACAGTGAAGATGAAAGCGAGGCATGTTCTTAGTGTGTAGACGTGTGCAGTAATGACAATAATAAAATATCATTACTGGTGAGCTTGGCCTGACTGAAGGAAAGTAATGTAGACTCTAATGGAAATAAGAGGAAACATGCATACTGGAGTTTCTGTGGTTCACAAGATGCAAAGATATTGTTGCACATCAAATATACTTCAGGTGGTGTAATTTTATTCAAATGTAATTGGACATCTCTCACATCAACATCTTCACAATTATTCATGTTAAGACTAAAATGGAAGCGCATATATATTGGTTAGAAAATATATTCCTGCTTATTTTTACTTGTTTAACAAAAAGAATCATTTCTATACAAAAGGTGTAAGCATCATTTTACAATTTTCCACACTTTATCTGAAGCTTGTAATGGATTGGTTGAACCTCCAAAACGGTGTGTTTATAGGTTAAAGAACATATAGAGCATGTGCTGTGGTCTTTAATGGCCACTGAGACACAATTATAAGTGCACACAGGGAATTCTCTTAAAACAAAAGCTAAAAAGCAACTCTGAAAAAGCAATGGCAAAATATATAAATCAGGTCTGTGTTTGTGTACTCTGTGGTAATATTTGATCTTGTAACCATTCTTGTTCAAAAGCATGTTCCTCTGAACACCGTGTCCAAAGCAAACACTAAATCCTGTCTGCATGTAAACTATTTTTTTTGCCCTAAGCAGCGATGACCACAGCTGCATATCAGACTTCAAATATGTTCTGATTAGCTGTGATTGTCACATAACATGCCATTTTTGCTTTCAGCGGATGGAAACCTGTCTTATCCTGTCTGGCTTGGGCACAGTGTAAAAAACCTGTTAACACCAAGAACGATAACTAAATAACTATATCAGTATCCACACGTCCATAACATTCTGTTTATAATAAGCACACACTGCAGATGTCGTCTGCCACTTTAAATGCTCAAGCTCTTCAAAGTCTGGTGGATTCTGATTGTCAATGTGTTTATCATTCACCAACTGGAAAAAAATTTTCTAAAAGTGATGCCAACTGATATTATTACCGTTATACACTGTACATTTTTTCCCCCTGAAATTGTAAATAATAGTATGTTTTACAAGAAAATACTTTTAGTCTCTCTACTTCAAAATATCACATTTAATTCAATGTGTTACTTGCCATTTTCTATAATTAATAATGAAATTTACTAGCTATTTCTGAATGAAAAGTTGTGGTGTGGACTTCACTCTTCTCATAGAATTAGAACTATTATTCAAACTTTATAGTTATCATCCTTGGTGTGAACAGCTTTGAAGGATATAGCAGGGGATGGTTTTGACTCCAGTTCATAATATGTCACCTTTATTTGAGCATAATTTGAGTTATCCACAGTGCCAAATTATGCAAAATGTGAGTTAATGCCAAGCAACAACACAAAACCTACATACTGTTTATCTTTCATTTTAAATGTACATAGATTAAAATAGCCAGCCACACGTCGTCTTCTCTGCCTGTCTGTGCACAGTCCATGCTTGTCTATATGACATTGGAGCCCATGCATTAAAAACAGCAATGCAGGACAAAGTCAGTTGTGGTTAGGGCTCTCGTTCTACCTCGTCCTTCTTCGCCATCTCAGAAGTCCATGGATATGGAGCGTTGTCCTGGGTCCACCACGGTGGTGTTGTTGCTACGAGCATTGCCATGGTTACGGATGGTAATGCTCCCGCAGCCGCTTCCAATGCTGCCCGCAGCCCCTCCTACGCTCCCACCCCTCGCGTAGATTTCACACGGGATCTCCTCCATCACGCGGTCCTCGATCACCTGCTCGGTGCAGTCGTGAGTCTGTTTGTAGCCGTAGCAGCTCTTCTTGTAGGTGCCGGTGTTGCTGCTATTAAAGGTCTTCATGGGAGGCGGCTTGGAGAAATCGTTGTGGTAAGAGAGCTCCATTGAGCTGAGCGTGGTGCGGCTCTGCTTCATGCTGCCGCCCGAGGAGGCCTGGGTGCCACAGTGGTGCTCGTGGATGCATCGGGACATGGTGGAGGAGCGTCGCAGCTTATGGTAGCCGTCCAGCTCATCCGACATCTCGGCCAGGTCTGACGACAGCTCCTTGTCGCGGAGGGAAAACAGCTCATAGTTGGGGGGATCGAAGACCTCTTGGAAGCCGCCTTTGTTGAAGACTGCTGGCCGACGGGCCACTACCTTCTTACGGGGTTGCTTCATTTGCACCAGGATGGAGATGATGAGCAAGACCAGAACCACACCAGCAGAGATGCCGATTACCGTGCCATGTGTTTTTGTGATTTGGTGAAAGAGCCCCTTGGACTTTCTCTCTGAGATAAAAATAATTTTTAGTCAAACTTTAAACTATACAAAGACATTAAAACATACTTTTATTAGTCAAGTCAAAATCTATTTATACAGCATATTTAAAAGCAGCAGAAGTTGTTTTTCTATAAAGAAATTATATTTCACCCAAGTTTGATGCCTGAATGTGTGAACAGAGAAAATATGTCACAAAACAATATACAGTGGGTACGGAAAGTATTCAGACCCCCTTCAATTTTTCACTCTTTGTTATATTGCAGCCATT
>NW_015546147.1:453841-479371 GCF_001515605.1 Sinocyclocheilus anshuiensis | reverse complement strand
GGTTTAAGCGCCACCTGCTGGCAGAGAGTGAATCTGCTTCTCATTCAGCTCCGCTGTTTCATGCAGATATTTTTATGTATAGTATCACAAAACTGAAGTCAAAGTCAAAATTATACATTCTAATTTAGATTAAAAACTGCTCATGTTGCATGTATGCAGCAACTTTGTTTGGATAATAATGATTAAAATGCAGTTGTTGCCTCTAATTTTAAATGGAAAGAGCACAGACAAAGCCTTATTTTGTTTATATGAAGAGATTTCTTTTATTTGTGTTACTTATTTATTTGATTTGGGGCTTGTTTTAAAATTTCAATATAGTTTTGTTATTTACATTTACATTATATTTAAATTTTGTAATTTAGCAGACGCTTTTATCCAAAGTGACTTACAAATGAGGACAATAGAAGCAATCAAAACCAACAAAAGAGCAATAATTTACAAGTGCTATATTAGTATATTATTATAGTGTTATATTTCAATTTCACAAAGAAATGTGCAGCATTTTGTCCAAGCAATAATAAAAGGACACATTTAATTTATAATTTGTCTTAAATCTCATTTTGAATCGTGAAATCAAAATCGTGAATCGAATCGAATCGTGAGTTGAGTGAATTGTTACATCCCTATATATAATATGCTTTAATAGTTGTTCACAGAAACAAACAGTGACCAGTCCAATTTGTGAACAAAAAGACTCTGATGGTATAAGTATAAATCAGTATAATTTACATTTATGCATTTAGCAGAGGCTTTTATCTGAAGTGACTTAAAATAAGCATAAGCAATTCATCATAAAGCCAATAATATTTCCAGTAAAAAATGCCACAGGTATTAGAAGGCTAGGTTCAGAGTTGAGGAGAAATTCAGAAAAGATTGGTGCATTGTGGAGTGCTTAAGTGCTGCTTCTTGCGGTTTCTGAATGAACATAAACTGAATGAAAGATTACATGAAAATGTGTACATTTGGGGTCAGTACATTTTTTTAAAGAAATTAATTCAGCAAGGATGCATTCAATCGATGAAGTGACAGTAAAGACATTTATAATCTTACAGAAGATTTCTTTTTCAAATAAATCCTGTTTTTTCCCCAAACTTTCTACTCATCAAAGAATCCTGAAAAAAATGTATCACAGCTTCCACAAAAAATATTAAGCAGCACAACTGTTTTCAACACTGATAATAATAAGAAATGTTTCTTGCGCACCAAATCAGCATCTTAGAATGATTTCTGAAGGATCTTGTGACACTGACTAGTAATGGCTTTGCCATTACAGGAATAATTTACATTTTAAAAGATATTAAAATAGAAAATAGTTATTTTAAATTTACTACATTTTTGATCAAATAATTGCAGCCTTGGTGAGCATTTTTTCTAAATCTTTCTGACCCCAAACGTTTGGTATTGTATATAATCAAAAATAAATTTTGAATAATAAAAAATGATACTTTAATAAACAACAATAACAATAAAATATGTTACAAAAATATAACTGTTTTATTTAGAGGAGAATAGCATTTTAACCACAATCAGAGGTTTCCGTTCCAGGTCGTAGGTGACTGAGGAAGCAGAAGCTTGTGTTTCTGCAGTAACTCACCCTTGCAGTGGTTCTCATCCCAGAGGTAACCGCAGTTCTGCACGCCGTTGCACACCAGTGAGTTGTTGATGCACATGTTGCTGTGACAGAAAAAGGTGCTGCTGGAGCATGGAGCTGAAAAACAGAACAGATAGAAAAGATTCAATCTCTTAAAAACAAGGCAACCCCCGTACTATATTCTCATAGCAGGCGTCAGCGGCTGTCTGCATATACGTGCGCCTCATGTGTAGTGGGTGCTGATCACAACACCATAAATCAAATCTATCAGCCATCATAAAGCCCATCTGGCCAAGTTGCCATGAAGCTCTTGACTAAACGTATGTTTAGCATGCTAGTCAGAGCGAAGGGTAACGAAGAATGGAAAGAGAGGGGGAGATAAGCTTGTAATTGAAGGTGAGTGCTGATCTCGGAGGATGAATCATTCAGGCTGTGTCTGTAAACCCTACACTCAACTCCTCATCACGTCTCCCTCTTTTAGCTGCACAGCCTCATCCCTTGGTTTCAATCTTATGCCAAAATCCAACTGCTACATTAGCATCCTCCTTATAACTTCTATGCTAGAGCTTGAGTGAGGAGGGAAAGATCTCATCCAGTTTATGGGACTAAGTGCTTCTGACAGAGGGTTGAAGAGGTCGTAACTTTCATTTTCTGGCAGCAGCTCCATGCTCCCACTATATTGTGCTCATTTCCAAAATTGTTAGACATTTCTTGCCTTCCAACAATCACCACTGATGACTGCCAAAGTCACACCACATCCCCCCTGATACATTATCGCTCATCAGGAATGGGGTGATACACCAAGTGTATTTGTTTCGCTTCTTGTTAGGGGAGAATCATTCAGGGTGACGATTCGGAGCAGGATGTACACAGTCTTACAAGCTGAATGTACATCACCGTTCAAATGTTTGTGGTTAGTAGGATTAATACTAATACTGCTTACTACTAAATTAAAACTTATATTCTGCAAGGATGCAATAAATCGATCAAAAGTGACAGTAAGGCATTGTTACAAAAGATTTCTATTTCAAATAAATGCTGTTAATTTTTCTTTCAATATATCAAATAATCCTGAAAAAATGTATCACAGTTTCCAAAAAAATATTAAGCAGCACAACTGCTTTCAGAACTGATAATAAGAAATGTTTCTTGAGCACAAAACCAGCATCTTAGAATGGTTTCTGAAGGATAATATGACACTGAAGACTGGAGTAATGAAAAAGCTGAAAATTCAGCTTCGTCATCACAAATTACACTTTAAAACGCTACATAAAATATGTAATAACACTTCCCAATATTAAGTACAGTTTTAATGTATTTTGGATCAAATAAAGACAGCGTTGGTGAGCATAGGAGACTCCTTTCAAAAACATTACAGAATCTTTTTGAATGGCAGGGTATCTGTGGCACTGGACCTGGTTCTCATATCAGCGAAAACTCAAACCACTCAAATAACTAAACACGTCATCCATGATTGTTACATAAAAAAGCTTATTACTGCTGTCTATTCTAGTGGTAAATCTTCTGTAGTGCTGAGAGCTTGTGCAATATTTTGAAACACAGTGGAAAAGCAAGTAAAATTGTTGCTCATTGCCAAGACGGTAGTGAATGCATAAAATGAACCAGCTAACCCAAACCCAACTTCGCTGTTTCAATCTATTCACAGCTCTGCAAGGCTTTCAGCAGTTCTACGAACACAGTGATGAAAATCATTTGCATTTGCCACAGCCACTGCTTTTTTGCTCTGAGCAAGATTAATATTCAGATGGAGTTGACATTGAATGCTGCAATTAATTCCTCTGATTATTCTGGCATTTATTAAAAGTATTACAGACTAGAGCAAAAATATCCATTTGCTCCATGGTAATTTTCCGAAATTTGCATAGAACCTTTAAACAGCAACTGTCCTGAAAAGCAAAGGGGAAAGAAAATGTGATATATCTTTCATACCAAAACATCTAACTCACGAAATAAAACTTCATTTAGAGTTTTCTGTCTTTTCAGCAGGCGCAGATAACTTCCAATTTTCCGTCATGACTGACCAATTAGCATGAGAAATGTGCTACACTAAAGCCGTGTTATTTGATTTCCTATGCAAAGGTTGGGGAGTAATTGGCTTTTTGATATCACTGCTTTCTACAGAGATTACTTTAATTAACTTCACACTCCTTAAATGGTCAATTTTTAAATAAATGCCAGGTTGTTCGAGTCAGTTTCCATGAATCATAGCATATTTCAGTCTATTATTAAACATCCCTTTTCTGACATTTCAAGCAATGTTTGTGATAAACTTGCATGCTTGAAAATAGCTGATTTCCATTACTGCATTATACATTTAAATGTTGACAGTTGATGATATTTAACCCTAGTCTATGTAACAGTCAAACATGGATGCACAGCAGCATTTATTAAGTTGTTATCTCAATGGCTTGTAATTTTAATGAAATTTGGCACATTATAATGTGGGGATCTGTCCTGCTTTCTGTTTTCGTGTTGTTTTCATACTGCGGTTAGCAGAATGCTTGCTATCCTGGACAGGCAGACTCTGCCTAAAGCACATTACAAAATGAAATATAAATGATGTTTCTACCCAGCCTGCTGGCTTTAGCTCCTTTTTTTTTTTTTGCTAGCTGACGTGGCACAGACTTCTCCAAAGGTCACATTCATCCATACTAACTTTCTAGCACCATAAAAGCCACTGATTTGCCTACGAAATATGAAGGCTTCTCACTGCTTCTTCATTCAATGATACAAGCAATCACTCTTAGTCTTCACTGTATGTTTTAATGATTTGTGCATTCATCTATATTCACTTTGTCTGTCATTCTGTATTAGTTACCAATACTGTTCCCATCCTGTCAACTGACTGTTAATTCCACCCTGTTGTAATTTTAAAATTAAGAACATATATACTCACGATCCACAAATGAGGTAAAGAGCATGCGGAAACGGCTGAGTCTGCTGCTCTCATCGGCCCACATGCGCACGACGCCCACCCCAGTATCCAGCATCACGTCATTGGCCACCGTGCTGCAGAACTTCGCTTTCAGGTTCTCAATGGCGCTGCTGCCATCATACACGGCAACAAAGTTCTTCTTGCACTCATTTGAGTGCTCCATCTGGTACTCGAGGAAGCGAAGGTATATCTGCAGGGATGAACCAGCATTTAACAAATGCATCAGCTAGATTCTGCAAAATGCAGACTCAAACAAGACAAGGATACAGCAAATTGCGAAAAAGGAATTTTGAGAGAAAAGGAAAATACTGCTGTAGTTTGGTCAGACACAAACTGAACTGTCCTGATCTACGGGAACTGCTTACTGAGAAGAAGAAGAAAAAAAAAGATCCTGGCTATGTTTTCTTGTAAGATGTAGGCACAAAAGATTACAAAAAAGTTACCCCTCACAACTCTAATGACTTATCTACATGCTTTGTAGTCATTCATTCCTCTGCCAAGTTCTTTAGGGATGTTTTTTTTAGCCTGCTAAGTGTTCTGGTCTGCTTAGCGCAGGTGAGTGTGTAATCCCCGGGCCATCTGAATGCCGTTTTCTTCCCTCAGTCTTATTACTTGCTGATTCGGCTCTACCACCATTTCTGCATCATTGGCCTAATACTTGCTGCTGCTGCATTGCTAATTTGAGCTCTTGAAAAGTTTTCTCAGCAGAAAAAGTGTCAGGGGGGCCTGATGGCCTCCTGTGGTCTCGTCAGGCCCTGGTTTTAGGTGCTCATATATCTGCCCATGGCAGGGTCATCTCATTTGATGAACTGTGCTAGTAAAGGAGAAGTGAAGAGGGTCACCTTGGACTGTGGAGGGGCACGGATGGTCCAGATGCAGTCCAACGCGTCTCCATTTATTATTTTATCCTCTTCTTCCACCTGACTGGAGCGGATGACTCCGTCTGTACCACTGATCTCAAACTGGCAATCTGCCGAAGGAAAAAGTTGGAAGCGGGAAAATACAGGGAAGAGAGTAATTAAGAGAAGAGAAAAGCGGCTATAGCAAAAAGAAAGCAGTGACTACAAATTGGAGGCAAATACAGGGTTTTTTGGAGAAAACAGAAATGGAAAGTCCGACAAGAGACAGAGTCAGATAGGCAGCATAAGACCAACAGAGAGAGGGAGGAGTGGAGGATGTCAGTAGCAGATTGCCTGAAGCCTGCCGCAGGGAATAGAAAGCACTTGAGATGGAATTGAAGTGGGGGGTGAAAATATTGAGGGGCTTACCTGGAATTGGATTTAGCAATCCACCGACGTGCAAATGAAAATCTGGGTCTGAAATGATAAGACAGATATCGCATTACCCAGATAGCACACGCTGGAAATCCCATGCTCCAAACGTGCATTAGAATCCAGTTTAAGTGAGCTGTGGGTTCTGCAGTGCAAAGATCTGCCATTTGATCTAATAAACAGCATTTAATGTTTGTCTTATTTGACCTTAAGCACACACAACATCTGAAAGTCTTAAAGCTACTGCATCTGAACGGGATTTGGCCCAGAATTTGAATGCCTAAAAATCTAATGAATCAAGTAGATGTATTTGTATTCAAAGTATAAGGACAGCATAACGGCAACAGCAAACTTGCAAGAATATTTCCTACACTGAAAAATGTTAACTTAAAAATTGTGCTTCATGTGTTAAACTCTAGTTAAATAGGTTTTATTCAAGTAACAAATTTCAAATAAAAATAACATCAATGAATCAACCTAAACACATTAAATTAAACCAACAAAAGTCAATTCAAAGATTAAATCAGGTAGAAATAACTCCTTAGGGTAACAGGTTTCCACTTTTTTCAGTGTATAATAGTGGCCATAAAATATAAAATAGTTATCAGAAGTTGGCCATTGAGAATTATTACAAACTTGATTGCTGTGAAATCTAATTTACATGAAGAAGGTGGTCACATTTATATGCGAAGGTAATTAATTTGAACAGAATGGAATCCAATCCCCAACTGCTTAAATCACTGGATTCAGTCACATTTACTGAATACAAATTCCTGTTTGTGCACAACATACATCAAGTTAGACAGACAAACAATTCTGCAATGTGAAACAGGCAAGCAAGGATTCTTTACAAGGTCTACAGCATCAAGGCCATCTCTTTAAATTCAGAATGCATTTATGAAGCTCAAATATACCAAACTTCTTGCTTTCACTGTCTGGGTTACCTGCTATAAAAGTGTATTTGACGCGGAAACCTAAGCCTTCAAGCTCCTCGTCACTAGTGAATTTGATCCACATGAAGCGTCCCGTGGAGGTGACCATGCCTGGACTCTTTGGCCCACAGATGCGATCAATAAGAGGGGAGAAACCAAAGGGACCATCCCTTATCTCAATATGGTCAAAGCGGCACTCGAAGGAAGGTTCGATATAGTATGTTTTGTCAAAGGCCAGCTGAATTCTCTGCCGAGGGAGAGCTGCAGGAGAGAGGGAATCGAGAATGAAAGAGCAAACATTATATTTAGTTTATAACTGTGGAGTATGTGACACTGTAACCTGTGCTGGTGGAAGCCATTGTCTATTCTGCAGGATGCCTTCCATAAATTGAGCCAACACAATAATGCTACATATAATATGCCAGACACACACACACACACACACACACACACACACATAGAATATTTATCAAAATGAACAATACAGATTTCACATCCACATTACATCCATTGTCCACATTATGAACAGACAGTCTACTACAAATGAAGATAAACTCTCTTTCATTACCCTGTTGAAAGAACTTGATAGACCATTATGTTGCAATACACACTTCATTTGAATTAAATTTGATTTATTAATATGAATACAGAAATGTCCACAGTAATCTCCAATTTGTGTTGTACAATAAATGCACAAAACATGTAGTACAAAGAAGCAGCCACTATCCACTAACTACATTTTGAATATAGGTCACCTGCTCGAGGCACAACAACCATAATCATATCAGACTCTGAAACAAATAACCAATGTCACTGTTGATTTAGGTTTGTTTCTGCAGCTTGCATTAAAACCACAGACTCTGCATATTGTACAGTTATTTATCAAGGAAAAAATAGCTTCTCTCTGTTATACATGTAAAGGCATTCAAATAAATATGCACAGGATTATTACTATAAATTCAGTTAAATAAGTTACTAGGGCAAATTAAGGTAATTTGGGCCATTGGGTAATGTGGAAACTTGACTAAGCTCCGACGATGTACATTTTTCTCCATCACATGCAAGTGTTTGTTAAAACTGTCATACTCTGATCTGAGGTGACAATCACATTAAGCTTCATAGGTCGAAAGGATTGAAAACTGAAATCCAGCCTATAGTAACCACATTTATTTATTCTACAAAAAGACATAAAAACAAAAATAAATGCTTATATCTCATATAAAATGATGATTTGAAAAGTTACATATATATGTTTTCTTCAAAAGACTGATGCATCTGTCAGAATGTATTTGAGTGTATGTAAATTTGCTTCGTCCACAGGGGGCGCTCTCGCACCGCTTCAAATACATTTATGCCAGTACAAAATTGTCATCCGCACTTCTATAGAGTTATACTGAGATGCACCAGGAGATATGATGTTGTTAAGACAATATAATTAGTGTTGTATATACCATAATAATAATGAGAAGAGTTCTTAAGTACCTAGAGGCAAAATACAACACTCCTATATAAGCAAACACTCTTAACTTGAGGCAGACATCAATCACGCTGTCATTAACAATTACAGTCTGACATCTAACAGCTGAAGAATAGCCGGAGAAGCAGCTTTCATTTGCTTTTAGGGAGGTTACCTTCTAGGATGTACACACACTCCTTGTTGGGTGGATAGGAGTCAGGATAGTTTGGAGATGTAAACAGGCCTCCATTGATATTCCGGGTCCACTGGCCACACTGCTCCGCTTTAAACAGAGATTCACCCGCATTCTGCGTCTCTGTGAGAACAGAGAGATGAAGGGGGGATAACAGACAGGATATGACATTTGTTTAACCAAAATAAACTTAAATGCAACTAAGATTAGCAATCACTGAAACAGTGTGAAGAGACAGTATTTTTGCAGATGGTAACAGTCATCATCAACAGCTGACCATACAATCTGATACTGATTTGAATAAGAATTTAAACATTTATCTTTAGCTTACAAAGAAAGATTCATACAAAAACAAATATCAACCCTAGGTCCACTAGTCTGATCACAGGAAGCATTTCTTTTGCATTTTTAATGAGTCTAAAACTCTACATTTACTGGCCAGTTTACCCACAAACTGTTGAGACACTGAAAGCAAAAAGAGCTGCACAGAAACCCTCCGCAAGCGCCTAGTGCAAAAATGTGTACAGATAGGACTGCCACAGGTGACAATTCAGATATGAGTGTGATAATGCGTGAGTCATACCTTTAATTTTCTGTGCCAGGGCAAATCCCTCTTCTATTACAATGAGGAGAACCCAGGCTGGAAACAAAAGTGAGCAAGGGCATGTCAAATGTTAGCACACAAAAATAGGCATGTGACATCATATTTTAGCAACAATCGTGTCCTTCATCTGACATGATGTTCAGGACACCCGTATACAAGACTGGAAAATACAATTATCAGTACTGTAAAATAACCATACCGGAAATGACTTGGTTCTGAAGTATTCTGACTACAGCACAGGAAATATGCACAGAATCTGACTGATCCAGTCTCGTCTCTCTTGTCTGAAAACGACTGTTCTGATGTGAGCACCCAGACACGAGCACATTGATCACCCAAACCTCCGCTATCACTCTCCAAGCCCCACATCTGGACAGGAACACATCTAGCAGACTGATCAAACGTTGAAGATCTTTGTCATATCATAACACGCATTGCACTTGATGCTCATCTCTGAGACAAGGCCAGATGGTCAAAGATTCCCCGCCTCGAAAATTTTTAATTAAATGACACAATATCATGCACAGCCCCATTGTTGATTTAATTATGATGCAATATTAATTTATTTCCTTCTGGATTTTGAGAGAATTATCTAGACAGCAAAATAAAGCAATGAGCGGTCGCAAGTGTATTTTTAGTTCTTGTTCAATGAATTGGTATTTATTTTCAGGCCAGTCAGTTGCCATTCATTAAGTATGATGAGATACGGCTGAAGAATGCCACGTGTGTGTTATGCCAAAAAGATATGCCTCAGCTTTCATTCTGGTACACTTTTAACAGTCAATGTGCAAATTAAATGAAAAGACCTCATTTCCAGGGTTCTCAGAAGCAAATGTTGTCATAGATTGGTGAAGTAAAAAAAAAAATCCATGATAGCGTTTCCATGACTTTCCAGAAGAGGAAAACATATAGAGAGATTTATTATGGCATTTATAAAGGAGATGCGACCTTTACATTCACCTCCATAGACAACCTATTAGAAACACCCTTGCAGCAGTGTTTCTTTGTAATTTAATGCCAAAGTAACATAACACAAAGTATAGTGTTATGAATGTACATGGTTTCATTAAAATAAATATAAAAAAAGCTTTGCTGGATGTGCAATGTTAATGTCTGTGGAAACATGTCATCAAAGTCGGTCCATAACTTTCTGCTTTCTGTTTAAGAGGTTTGTCTCATGCAAGAAGCATCATCGATTGGCGCCCCAGCATTGTTAGTTAATCATCAACTATTTTTAAGACATTTTATTCAAGGTTCTGTGATATGTGTAATGTGTACATTTATAAGTAATAAAAGCAATGACAGTAGGCTTACTTATAGCAATGCACTGTTGTCTTAAGGCAGTGTTTCTCAACCCTGGTCCTGGGCGCCCCCCAACACTGCTCATTTTGTATGTCTCCCTTATCTGACACCCATTTCAGGTCCTGGAGTTTCTTCTAATGAGCTAATGAGTTGAATCAGGTGTGTTTGATTAGGGAGACACACAAAATGTGCAGTGTTGGGGGGCGCCCAGGACCAGGGTTGAGAAACACTGTCTTAAGGGAAAGCACTCAAGCCATAGATATGAATAGGTAGATTCCTCATTAGCGACTGTTTCTATGGGCCGCTATAATACACAAAGACTATAGAATACCCAAGACGCGTCACTTGTATAGTTTTGAATGGGGGAAAATGCAATGTTCAATATGGCCACTCTATCAAAGGAAGCCCTACCTTTTGAGTAAAAGAGCCAATCGCTAATCGGTGAAGTCATTGCGTCACTGCAGCTGCCGTTAGAAGTCCCGGTTGCTATAGAAACAGTCAGCGTTCTGAGACGCACGCTCAGGACTGTGCATGTGCATTGGCTGGTCTAGCCTGAAAAATAAGTTTTTTTTTTTTTTTTACACTATTGGAGCATAAGAAACAACATATATGAGACAATTGTTGTCAGATTTCAATGGTGATTTCAAATATGAAAATGAATTGTAAGCTTGACAAAGAATTTTGAAGAATTTGTTGTTTCCCTATTCAAAGAGATAGGAGCTGCACTTGTATGCCCGAGAGGCGTTTCAAATATGGCCACCGAGTGAAATGACTTGCCTTAAAGGGACTTTGCTACACGTAGACTGCGCAGAATTGTGGCATCTTCTAATACTCATTGATTATTATGGTGAGTGATGTCAAGTTGACCATTGCAAGGTCCTGGAGGGCCGAAGTCCTGCAGAGTTTAGATCCAACCCCAATTAGGCACACTTGAACCAGCTAATCAAGCTCTTACTAGGCATACTATAAACTTCCCGGCAGGTGTGTTGAGGCAAGTTGGAGCTAAACTCTGCAGGACACCGGCCCTCCAGGACCGAGTTTGGGCACCCCTGGTCTACGTGCTTGGAGCGGTCAAATGAGGAATCTACCTATACATATCTATGTCTCAAGCAGCAATTTGTTGCTATGGTAACCAGGTAAACACGATGTGTAAATACTTATGCACTATTCTATGACGTTTTGTAGTATAAATAGTGCGAGTAGTGCGTACACACTGAAAATTCCAAAAAGGAAAAAGTGCACTTTAAAAACCCGGATGATGCACTTAAATAACCGAAAAAATTAAGTGTGGAATGTTGGACACTTCATGCACGCAATTGTCGCAGCTTTAATTACGTACCGAAGTGGGAGGGGCTATCAGACTCTGATTATGAATGACAAAATAACCTTATGTAATTCATACTATACATGGTTGAGTACAGAGTGCATAAGTACGTAGTGTATAAGTGCATAGTGTATAGTGTGTCATTTGGGATGCAGCTGTTGTCTTGCTATTGGAAGATGAGAGGGTCTGTATTACTTACTATTGGAGAAAGCGTAATTAAACCAATCACATTACAGCCTTGACGTCACTGAATTTCAGTCAGAGTTGTGCGACACTCAATAGTCGTTTACGGATACCATAGGAATAAATGAGAAGTGCCGTAAGCTGTATCCCACCTGTCGCAAAAAGTCAGTGACTTCTCTTATAAAACGGCATTTTTTTTTTTGGTGTAAACTCTAAAAATAGTTAAATCCAAAAGTATTGTTTAGTGTAAAACATGTTGAAGATTAGCCGATAGGCTGTCCCCATTCATTCAATGATAAGTTGTTTCCTCTAAAAAGCTGTTTATTCAACTCAGTTAAGCCTCTCCTCCATTGACATCCATTTAAAAAAACGGCCTCTGGTCTCCTTCCCACGTACTGCCAAAGCGGAAGCGTTAGCATTAGCCGTTACGCTTTTTTTGCTAAAGGTTTCAGGCATGCCTTCTAGTGGCTTTGCCAGCATTTCCAAGGCGGTGAAGCCACCGGATGTGGCCTACAAATTAAACGGAAGTGATGAATTCAACATAGACAATATCCATGTACCGTGAAGTCATAATCTGATAAGCCCAATTCCCTTCTGTCACTGTAAAAATGGCAATAATGATATTAAAGAATTACATTTGGAAATATCTTTATTCTGCATGGCCAGCGTTTCAAAGCTCCTGAGGTGACCCAAAAGAAAATTCCTCAACGGCTTGGGCTGAACCTCAACAGACTGCACTGCTAAAATGTCCTACTACTTTCTACACGCCTAAATGATTGACATATCTGGATTAGCTTGACCTGAAATAACACAACATCGGTGTAGATTCATTTGCTAACAATAAAGTGAAAAGTCTAAGATGACAATCTCCATCTTATAAAGCCGCTCCCGCTAAAGACAGAACCATTTCATGTCTTGAAGAGATGAAGAGATGTCAGACAAACACACATGAAAGATGAACTGAAGAGCTCTCTGGGGATCCTTATCTTATGTGATATGAGGTCAACAAAAATCTTTTTAAATAGCCCACAACTTGAATCTAAATGCAAATGGAAATGCAAAAGTTTTTAGAGTAGCTTAATTAAATCGAGTTTTGTCCTTAAAATGAGGATGGCAACAGTGGCTCCAGATCTCACGCAGGATCTGATTTTCTGCATGAATTATCCTGCGTGCTGTCTGGTTTCAAATGAACACACATCTGGGTTGAGCCCCATGGGATGAAGCGTTAAAATGTTATGATATATCTGAGCAATGTGTCCATACACAAACCCAAACAAATCTCATTAGGAAGGGAAAAAATTATAACTTTTTAGCCTATTATATAAAACGTTATCACTCTATTATAACTTTCATTGACCAAAGAGATTCACTAGCTATTTTCGACTGAGTAAATGAACTGTATAGCCTGTAATGTCATTTGGCACTTTACTGTATTTAAAGTTAAAGACAGGTGACAATTTCCCAGTAGTATATCAACAAGATCTGTAAATGCCTCAAACTAATTACTCATACTGATGTTAAATACTACATATCTCTTTCATTCCTTTACAAAAACTGACTTTGCTTCTTTAGTTTGAGTTTCTCCAAGGCCACCACACTCAAATTAAGCCAAACAAAAATAAGAAACAGACACCGTTGGATTAATTGTCACAGTCAATTGCAATGCAAGAATCAACAATTATTTGGCTGTAATTCAAATGTGTTATAGAGCGGTTGAGGGGAAGTTAATTTAGGTTGGTGTGAAATTTGGCCATCATCTTGCACATTCATCCAAAACATATAACTGGTGAGATTATGACTTATTTTGGAGGTTTATCATCTCCGTGAACCTTAATTCATAAATGCATGTGGTCACATTTTACATGACAGTGTTCACATTGCCTTGTGATTGCACAAACGCTAAGTAATAGTAGTGAACAACATATAGGCAAATATATTTATTTTAGTAGTCTGCTACATTAATTATATTGCTATATTAATGATAGGCCTATTGATTTGTATGTTGCTATATTAATTAATTATCTATAATGTATAACATTTACACTGCTATACAAAGCGTTACCACATTTTTTTTTTGGGGGGGGTATTGTTATTGTATTGTTGTGGTATTGTTACTTACCACATTTTTTCTTATTTGCAGAGATCTGGGTTAATTAGCTAATTGGGAGCTACAGAAAATAGGAAAAAAGGAGCATCTCAATATGTCTTTCGCCATATACATTTGCTTAAACCTCGATGTCACGGTTCACCCGTAGAGAGGGTCATGAAGGCTGGGGAGCAGCAGCTCGAGCTCCAGATGTGGCACGCGGGAGCTGTTACTTCAGCACTCTCGCGCCAAAAAGCCTGCAAAAGCCACGCGCTCACGCGGCGAAGTTGCACGAGACGCTGCAGAAATCTAATGCAACTCGCCTTGTGCTCCAGTGACTATACAGCTTTTAACGTCCAAATGACCATTTCTGATGGCTAACAATGACAGAATACAGTTCCCGTCATATAAACGACCAACGGCGTAATGAAAATGAAGCAAATAACGAATAGAAATCAATTAGCCAGATTTCCTTTGACACACGCGATATATAGCTAATGAACAAAAGCACACCTGTAGGTGGCGACGCGATTGTTAGCCCTGAAAACCGCAACTTGCTATTTCTGCTCTATGAGCTGTATTTGTTTTGCTGCTTTGTTGCAGCAACGTTCATAAAGGAACAAACCCACGCTGTGTTGCCAGGCACAAAATTAATCAATATTTGCTGAAACTCACCTCTGTGCATTTCCTCTCGTTGTGAATACCGCTGCTTCCACCTTGGTGAGCTGTGAAGGCGAGTTTTTATCTCTCCATTTTACCAGACCTACAAATCCCAACTTTTCTTCGATCTCGTTAATCCCATTCCTCAAGCTGGAAAGAACCACTGTATTCCTTACGAAGAATACGCACCTCAAGTCCGCCTGACAGGTTGTAAATGACTGAGTTTATAATCCTGTTGAGAAATGCGCTTTGTAAATCATCATGCAGTGTATCACCTTTCAGATAGGCGACGCGGAGAGTCCGGGGAGAACTGAGGTGATCGCACTAAACGAGGCTCGTTTGAGCTTCGGGCGCTGCTCGCTTGAATGAGCAGCCTGTACGCATGCGCAGTTCACCAGAATAAGACGCGGAGAGCGCGGTCAAGTTAAGGTGACGTGAATCGCCACGGCCGCAGCATCGAGAGTATTGGTTTATTCTTTATTGAAGAGCATTGCACAGAGTATTGAACAGCCCCAGTCAGGATTTCATTTAAGTCATTTGACGATTGTCTAGTGATAACACCACGCACGTATGAACCTTGTGAATACAAATCCGGTTTTTTCCAGAGTACAAGAGGTGATGAATTCATTGCCGATGGCTAGTATCTTCTGACTCATCTGCTATATCTTCTGGAGATGTATCCGAACTGTAAGTGAATTTCAAATCAACCAAAAACAACTCGAGGCAAACGGATCAGATAATAAAGCATTTGGTCATGTTTATTGTCAATACAACATTCCAAAAGACAAAACAGCATTTCAACGCAACCAAAAACACATTGAGAGTGATTCATTAATAATTAAAACTGAGCACAGATGCACAACCTGCTAGGACCAATATGCACCTGACCAGAAACAATGAGTGAAAACCATAAACAATTGCATGCCAGTTAATATGCGAGTTTAGTATGCAGCTGTATTGTGGTTTGACAATGGAATTTTCCTTTTAAAGTGAAATCACTTAATGTGCATATAGTGCACCATAACAACACCATTTTTAAAGGTAAAAGAGATTTGCATATAAATCAATGCATGGATCAAAGCATGTGTCAGATATATACAGCCAAGAACAAAACCCTTCACACTGAACATTCTTCAGCAGCACATAATTAATTTCCAGTGTTTTAAAAACATGTAAAAGCAATAAATAATACCACTTTGAAACTGATTAACAGTGCCTTACAATTGGAAAGAAGACATGCACATAGGGAATTACTAGAATATCCTAGAAACAGAGGATAGTGCATACAGAAACCACAACAGCAACCTGCTTTATGTTGACTACCAGCAATTAGGATTGGGGACTTGACTTCCTATATAATATTGATATCCAGTGTCAAGTTAATGAATCAAAACACTAAACTCGCTGTGAAATCCTTTGGATGTGGTTGGCACTGAGTGTTGACAGTTAAAGCAATACTTTATTGTGAAAGAATAATACCATATTTAATTTTTTTGGGTCCCATACAGCTAAATGCCTAATAAAATCAGTTTGCAGAGGACACCTTTGTTAACAGGGGGCCTCATGTAGCGCTTGAAGTCAAAGCGTTTATTTAGTAAAGACTAAAGAGGTTCAGTGAAGTGAAAGAACTATCACTCAGTCACATTCATAGACATAAAGGCTGACAATTAATTACATCCTTCAAAACACATGACATAAAACTTGAAACAAAACAAACAAGAAGGGAAAATTACCGGTTTTGTTTCTGCCCACTTGACATTTACCATATACTTTAACAATACAGAAAAATAAAGAAAGAGTTTTAAAATAACATGTTTATCCCAAACCAAAGTACAAAAAAATGGCACCAAACAGTTCTCTCTTTTCAGTGTGCAAATGTCAATATGCGTTTAGGATCATGTATACAAACTTGACAGAAACACAACTCTCCTCTTCATTTCACTATTCATATTTAGATGGAGTTCTCTGATTTCAGACATTATTTATTGCATAAAATGCTCCAGTGTGGAAAAAAACGTGAAAATAAATAAACCACTGAAATGAAAGAAGAACCGATCTTCTCAGTGTTTACCCACAATGCTCTCTCTCCAATTTCTCACATGGCATCAAAATGGAAGCGATGGGCCTCCTGTCTCTTCTCCCGGTCATCTGCTTTCTGTAACACACAAACAATCAAAGGTTGCTACATGCTGTAACTTCACAGTCCTGATAGCAGTCCGGAGAAACTGGGACTCGCACGTTAACCGTGCCAGTGAGTTGAATGCAAACACAATACAACGGAGTTTGATACATTGGGAGAGCAAAAGAACAGACACACAGAGAGAGAGAGAGAGACATACAGACAGACAGACAGAGAACT
This sequence comes from Sinocyclocheilus anshuiensis, assembly GCF_001515605.1. Classification (NCBI taxonomy): domain Eukaryota; kingdom Metazoa; phylum Chordata; class Actinopteri; order Cypriniformes; family Cyprinidae; genus Sinocyclocheilus; species Sinocyclocheilus anshuiensis. Next base: position 462,454 of record NW_015546147.1, on the reverse strand, counting down.
CATTACACACACAATGGCACACTTTACCACGGTGAAATACCTCTGTGTGCAATCAAAGATAGAGCCAACACCAGACACTTGCTGCCTGAGACTGATAATAACACACACTGCCCAGCCTGGAGTGTGTGTGTGCTCAGTGATTATCCTCTCTCAGTGATGGCAAAAACGATGTCTATTCTCAGCTAGTATAAGTGACTCACGCACCGGGACCCTCTGTGAAACACTTGTGAATTGGCTCTCCTGTTCCATAAGGATCACTTGGATGTATTTTTAGCTTTAGGTGTGTCGTTTTCCACCTAGTAACTGTGGAAAGCACGTCGCTCATAAGCAAAATGGCAAATCAGTTAAGAAAAAAAGCAATGTGCCAGACAGATACAAGAAGGGATTATTTTCCTTTTCAAAAGGACTTTATATCTCACAGACCATGCAAAAGGAGCCTGAGGCTTTGACTGAGCGCTGTCGAGCCCTACGCTATCTGCTCAGGAGCATCCAGATGATATCTATTCACAAGATATACCACTATGTGTCGGATTTTTCCACATGATACAGTGCCGAGTCACATCAACATCACTATTCACCGTCTTTCATTGCCATAATTGAGGGTTGTAGCGCAAATGAAGATGTGAGATACATATCTACGGGTTCATCCTCATTTCAGGTCCATTTAACTGTGTTCAGTGAGTCATAGGCCAGTCACAGACTCATTGATTACCCTGTCATGAGTGCTCGACTTAATGACATAGTCAGTGATAAAAATAGCCCATACGCTCCTTCAAGCTCAGGATTACTAAACAGCAAGACTTGCAGTTGTAGCATATCTGACCATTTTATTTCTTCCAGCAGCAGCCTATAAGTAATAGTAATAGTCTCTGTCAGATCAGCTGCCAGCAATTTAATGATGCAACTTCACATGGAAAAAAAAGTGGAAAGTTCACCGTTTCCTCGTGCTCTTTTTTTCCATCCGACATTTCTGTATTATGTTTTTGTTGCAGAAATGTAACTTGCATTCCTCCACCACACATTGGGTTTGAAGTGTGCTCTCCAACAAGCACACCACAAGGCGCTGACATGCTTGAACATATATATGTACATAAAAACAGGTACTGATGGCAACATATAGTACAGCATCTATGAAACGGACAGGCTGACATTCACATAACCCACACACATCCGCAGTCTCCCACACGGAGGAGCATTAGACACAGTCATGTTGCCTGTGAGGCAATTCTATAAAGACCTTTCCATGTCAAAATCATGCTCTCCTTTTATAATTCAATAAACAGATCAATATTACATTATTTATTTGAATAAATTCTGGTGCCTGTTTTACCCTCAAATCTCGTTCTTCTAATTTTTAATCATAACTGGATCTTCTGGATTTCATCCACATAAACCCATCCCTTTCTTACAATCAATTGCAAGCTCACATTCAGTTGTGCCTCCATCCAACAAACCATTGGACTGAACCAAGTCCCTGTCTGATTTGATAATCAGTTTCAAAATATGTGTCAAAATATGTTTTTATGAAAATGTGATTTCAGTTGCAACTTTAAAATTCTGGGCGATACCAAAAAAGTCAATGCTTATTTAATTTTAATTAACTGATAAATGACTGATATTAAAATGTATGCTTTTTGTATTAAAAAGCACAATTAAATACCCAATATCGACCAATTTATAAAAGAAAAACACATGGTGCAACTGTATGTCTCTAGTTCTTTTTGAGTAATTGAGATGATGTAGTAAAAAAGAAAAAAAAAGAAAGAAAACCGCTTTCCCTTATCATGTCTTAACAAATTTCTTCAGGTAGTTCTTTAAGTGAGGACGTCTACATGCAGGAAGACAAGGTACGTTCCTGTCCCATGCAGACATGCAAATGATACAGAACACCTCAGTACTCTCTTTGTGTCTTTCACGCGACATTGAGCAGGATGAAGAGAGGAGCCGGAGGCAAAAAGGAAATACTGTGTCTTATCTTCTTGTAATATCACGCCCCTTCCACTGGGATGCAAATGGAACAGTCTGCAGAAATGGAGCTGAATCCTCTCCAAATGCTATTTTCACAGGCACTACAGGTTGCCCTCTCTTATCTACTAAAGCCACTTCAATTACAAGCTGTCATGGGGGGCAATGAAGATGGAGGGCACAGACAAAAAGAGAGAGAGAAAAACGCTTTGTATATCTGATGTTTTAAGCTGTGTCCAAAGAGAACATGCATTTTCATGAGGGGTCACACGAGTGTGCAAGTCGATCTGTGCAACATGACTGACATTTCCACTGCTTCGCAATGGCATGCGCTCATTCTTATCCTGAAATTTCATGCAAACACATTTACACAAATGCAGCTCTATGATTAGAAGCAGAACACGTTTGGGGAGTTGTGCTATATCTGGATTGCGAGAAGCTGCAATAAATGGAGAGAGTTGCAGAAAAAGCGAGCGATAATGTGTTACAGTCTGGTAATGTAGCAACATGCGATAATAGACCACCTGCAGCCTACACGGCTCACAGCATCAGTTGTGCAGAGAAAAACGGCTGCGGAGCTTCTCTCAGACAGGCGGAGGAGAACGGCCCGCTTCCTGACCTTTTAATAGCTGAATAAGTGAGCAATGCGAATCGTCACCTGAACATGTGCATCAGGAAAGCCCATGCTCCATCAAGCAGTCATCAAGACAAGACAAAGAGCCAAAATACTCCCTCTCCAGGCCTTCCTTCAGCCTCTCTCTTCCCTTTTGTCAAATCTATAATTGCGGGGCTGAGAAAGAGAGATATGGAGCCAGCATGTTATTTTAATGCAGTGTCAACTCCAATGAAGGTTGTGTAGTGGGAGGCGCTTCCTTGAGCAGAGAGCAATTATGGTTTTCAGTGCGCATAATCAGGCACCCACAGCAGATGGCTTTGAGAGAACGCCAACACCAGAACAGCTCTTCACTCCTCACACACATGTGCACTCATTGCACCGCCAGGACCGCCATAACGCCTTTGAATACATGAACACAAACAGGCATTCTTAAAAGAATAAAAAGACAAAACAGGTGTCCCAATAAACACCCTGCACACACCTGGGTGGTAGCGGGCAGGTGCATAGGATAGAGTCAAAATAATGAAAAAATTTTGCTATTTAACAAATATTTGCAAGCCTTGACAGTATATAATAATTTTTTTTTTTAACTTTTTTTTTTGTTTGTTTTCTAACATGCATCCAGTGCCAATGGAGCATCACTTGGTATACATTTGCAGATCCACAGGACCCTCCAAAAGTTTGGAAACTCCCTAGGCAAGGGTTTTCGGCAATATCAACATAAATCCTTATCGTTTTGTGAAAACTTTGCATTGATAAAAAGCAACACAAATTACGGGGAGAAATTTTTTTTGTTCTTTTGGTTGGATTTCTCAACTAGTTCTCAACCAGGGAGTCAGGGCCCACTAGGGGGCCTCAAGATGACTTAAAATTACTCAAAAATTACTTAAAAAAAGACAAAACAACCTTTAAAGGTGTAATAAAATGGAGAGTCAAAAAGATCCACTGTTTTAGAGGTGATTTTGGCGTTTTCTGCTGGTCATTCTGGGAAACTCCAACTGAACACAGCTGAACTGAACACAGCTGAACACAGTGATTTCTGGTAGCCAATGTTGATATTTCAAATCACCAAAACAAACACGCCCCTACCCCAAAAGGGTCTTGCCCCTATTTTGATAGCTCCGGCCCACACATACGTATGCAACCCAGGCAACGATTAGTTCTGTGAAACAAAGCAAAACCAATGTTACACAGTGTCTACACCGGACGCGAGCAGCGCGACAAAATACTATAGAACTCATTATAATCAGTGATGCTGTGTACACTGGCACGACATGACAAATCCCCGACAGAAAACTGCTGCTGCGTTCGATTTATGACGTATTGAGACAAACTTCAAATGATTTTCAATGGTCGCTTTGTCGCGTCCAGTGTAGATAGACTTTAGCTGTTGCTGCGCGGCGCGAAAACTGTCGCGTCCGGTGTAGACACAGTGTTACTCACCTATCGAGAAGAAACAAAGCAACCTTGGCATCCGATCGCAGGCCTTCCCGCTCCTTGAGTTCTCTCCAGCGCTGGAAAGCTGATCCGATATATACACGGGTCCTAATTCTTGCCTTATTGCCTTAAGCCTTCTTTTGTTCCGCAGACGTTTTCCTCTTGTTTTTTATCCGCCATCTCTATCTTTCTGTCGCTCGGCTTGCTAATGTCCGTCCTGTGCACTGAACGTTCTCTCCTCCGCATCATGAGTAGACACACCCCTTACTGCTGATTGGCTACAAGTTCGTTTTGTTACCCGGCCTGACTCAGTTTTCTAAAGCGTTTTTGAAAAAATACATACCCCACCTTTAAGGAAAGATGGTTTCACGTTTACCCCAATTGGATGTGTCTCTTGGGAACTGTTACATAAGATGTTCCTGCACTCAAAAACACTTAAAAACGGATTAGAACAGAACGTAGTGGTCCTTAAAAGTTGGACTATTTTAAAAGGATGAATGTGTACAGCTGTAACGTTTCTGAAAGCGTTACACCATGCAACCTGTATAAAAGCTAAAAGTGCAGCATGCTAATTAAATTTAAGATAAACTCATCAATCTCACAAATCAGTTGTTGGAGAGCTAGCTGATTAGCCAACTCTTGTGACCCATCCAGTGTGTTTAAAAGGAACACATTTACACATTCATAAGGTACAGACAGGGTACAAGAAAACAATCACCTTCCCACACACAAAGACAAAAACTCCCGGATTCACGTGCACAAACTCTCACACAACACCCTGGAGGACATGTTGTGTGGGATAATGAGGAACAGATTTGATATGCTGAAAGGACAGAACAAAGCAATTAGGAGCATAGCAGTGTGTGTGGAGCACCCTCGGAGAGAGCCGGAGGGCAGGGCCACACACAGACACACCCATCTGCTCAGATCCTCACACACATGTGCAGACCAAAGACCAAGGGATGAGTCTGCGTGAGGTCACAATCCTTTGCTGCAGAAGGAAAGACAGATGCTGGAGTGTTTCAAGCAGATTCATAGAAGAAACAGGGAATGTAGAAGTGAGTGATGTACAATCGGGCTCAGATCAGAGAAAGCAAAAGATGAGTGAGAGAGGCTGAAAATAAAAGGATTAGATGTTCGTTCTCACCTTCTCTTGCCAGTGCAGTATCCCGATGATGACGAGAATAAAGACGCACACGCCAATCAGTGCTATCGCTGTCAATAAGACTATATTACTGGGGGTTAGGTAGAGCTTTGCACTCCAGCTGCAAAAACACAGACAGAAAGACAAAAGAAAACTTTTTAGAGCACCATCTTTAAGTTCAGTAAAAACTTTAAACATCATTCAAATGTGAGAGAGCACCTAAAGACATTATACTGAGTGAAACCTGTGTAGATCATCAAAACAGTGACTTGTGGAGTTTACAGCACTCTTATTAGCACTGCGTACCTTCATGCGCGAGCTTTAATACGACGATTCAAACAACCTGAGAAACCTAAATAATCAGACCTGATGCATTCTGACAAGCCGAAACATCAGGACATCAAGATGAGCCGCTTTAAATAACAGACGGAGAGCGAGCGAGAGCGTGAGAGGTGGAACGCTCTCCATTTACTGGAGAGAATAGAACGAGAGATGCTCTGTTTATCATTGTGAATTGTTTAAAAGCAAAACGGCAGCTGAAGGAGCCCGAGTGGGGTCTCTGGGGAATAGCGGGAAATCAAGTGATCTGCTCAAATATTTATGATATAGATTGGCAGACAGCTTCATTAAGATACATTTCAGCTGTGCTGGTAAACACATTAAATATTAATGCCTGAGGAAATACCTTCTCACGGTCTTGATTAAGGCTAGTGACGGATGCAGTGACAGTGTGGAACTGCTTTTAATTACGTTAACATGTTTATTATGCTTTTAAGTTTATTCTCACTAGATGGCTGTGAGATTGCATCTCGGTAGATACTGATAACAGTAAATGAAGGAACTATTTGTGTACATTGAAACTTTGTGGCGAAAATAATCATGACTGAACAGAGGGCGCTAAGTGAGTGCGTGCAACAGAGAATGGATTGCAAAAATGTTTATAAAAATATGCATTTTAATAACATAACAGTTCCATACATTTAGGAAAAAATAATAGTACAAATGTGATCATTTAATTAACTATTTATTTATTTATTTATAAATGTAAACTATTTTCATGAATAATAATAACAAATTGAATTAGTTAATCAATAGTTACTTTTAAACTTGCTTACAGCATTGTTAACATAACTGGCAAGTAAGTTTTTCCATAAAAGTTAATTTCGTGCCTTGAATATAGGTTAGCAAAACCTGAAATTTTTTTACATTATGGGGACAAAATTTGGTCCCCAAGAGGAAAACAGTTTATAAATCATACTAAATTGTGTTTTTTTTTGGAAAATGTAAAAACACAGTGTTTTCTGTAAGACTTTTACAGTTAGAGGATAGAATGTAAAGTCTGAACAGTATAAAAATCATTATGTCTATGAAAAGTCCAACGTGTGTGTGTGTGTGTGTGTGTGTGTGTGTGTGTACCTGCGAGGGTCATTCTGTGGATATGGTATAACAATGAGCTGGGAGTTAGGAATGATAGCGGTCCATTCCTGTTTCCTCACGTCCTGCAGGAGAAAGAGAATGATAGATGGAAGAGAGAGAATGAGCGCAAAGAATATTAGTACCATTACCGTTATGGAAATTACAGCACATTCAATTTCTGCAGCTGTCCTTTGGCAAACATGCACTAGAGCTGATGTGCCTCTGTGGAAGACGGGGGGGATTTGCAGGAGATTGTATTATTGTATAATTGGACATTATTGAAGTGGGGGGTCTTAACGGAGAAGAGGGCATGTTTAACACATGTCTGTCTTCAGTCATCATTAAACACATAACAGCTGATACACTATTCCAACATCTCTCGTTGCCCAATTTGGCCCGCATTTACACTGTTTAACTAAACCTTTGCAAGCTAGAGGGAGAGCCGCACTTCAGGTGCTGATATTGTCAGTGTGAAGTGAAGTTTCAGTGCTATTACTGAAGCGAGCAAGAGCGATGAGTCCAATCAGAGAATTCAGCATCACTTTAAAGTGCAGATGAGTAGGTGGGAAGCCATTTGCAGGCAGGTGATCAAAGCTACACAAAACAAATTTTAAAAAGCTCTGTGAAGTTCAACTCCGTTACCTCAAACTGGCTACAACCCAATCAAATCCTTCAGCCGCTAACCCCATGTGATTCCATGTATGATGTTCACTTCAAATACTCTACGCATGCCAATCGCACTGCTAATTTGTTAAATATTTACTCCACTCTCAGAGAGATACTAATGAAAATTAAGCACTGACAGAACTAAAAAAAACTAACATGGCAGCAATGAAAACAACCTTTTCTGTTCGTCTTGAAGTCGCGAGTCTTTCAGTAGGAGAAAACGGGATAATTTTCAGTGCATCGTGCAGATAATAAGCTTCCAAACACGAAGCAGCATCAATAGTCATCTCTTCCCCCAGCTATTTGCAAAAAAGTTAATTAGAATAAGGGAAGTCTCTGGAAGCTTTAATGTATTATGAAGACAGTACCTCTATCAATTACAAAGGTAATTTTCCCTCTTCAACTTGTTTCTCGACAGCAATTAGTAGCAAACGTTAAATCCGTCTTTTTGAGGGAATCCTCCAGGGGTACAGATTTTAATTTCCGACAACACATTTATCATAACTCTACATTACAGTATGACTGTGAACACGCACAGTTGAGGAAGAGTGTGGGGTCTGAATAAGATATTTTTAGCATGTGTCTTTAGTGAGTATGGATGAGGCTTGCAAATGGAAGCGATGGGGTGGTATTCGGTCTCCCTGTGGGGAGTCGAGCCTCTGCTTACTGCGGAGGGCAACTGTGGGCACTGACTGAAAGACAAAGATTTGTTACAGTCAAAGAGCCTCTACTGCTGCTCTGAGCATTAAAGAGGGAGGGCAGCTCAAGCCCACACAATTAAGAGTTATGCTAACTGACAGGCCCTGGCCTTATGATTATGCAACAGAGAGAACTCAGTGAGGCTTTTTTTTTTTTTTAAATATAGAAGATATTGCAAATTTAAAGATATGAGATGATATAACGTAATTTAAGAGTGCAATCATCTACTATGTGAGAAAACATTTTATTGCTTGTGCTGACTGTTTAATGCAAGTTTGATGCAAAAAACGGTTTACTTTATTTTATGGTTTCTTTGTTACAGTGTCATTACACAAATAAGTACTGAGTAATATTAATTAACAACATGTACTTACTATAGGGTTAGGATTAGGGTTTGGTTTAGGGTTAGTTGCGCATAATTTACTGTTATTAGTACATGTTACGTGTAACAAGGACACTGTTACCCAAGTGTCAACCAAATTTTTTTCAAGTTCAACATGTAATAAAATGAAGCTCTGATTCTGTGTTGGGCAATATTGAGTAATGTGTTTTTCCACAATGTTCTTCTGACGTGATAACGTCGTTGTTGAGAGATTAGAGATGTGAAAAACGATAGAGAAGGCTGAGCCGTTTCCCTTCTGCACATAAGCTTTGAGAGTTCAGAGCCCAA
>NW_015546147.1:452859-453831 GCF_001515605.1 Sinocyclocheilus anshuiensis | reverse complement strand
CGTGTATAGAAACATTCATCAGTGTCAGAAAAAACAACCACATATACAGAGCTTTTTTGAGGAAATTCTCTGGCAAAGTCTTCCTCTCTCATTCCCTGCAGTGTTTGCAGGATACAACAAACTACTCTAGGTCAATTAAAAAACTGTAATGAAATGAATATGCAATTAATAACATATATCAATATTTGCTGAGAAAAGAAAAGCCCCCAAAAAGAAGATAATTAGTGTGGCAGAGGAGTAAAAATTGAACAAAAAGCACCTTAAGAAATCAATACATCACACTATTTCCAAATGCTAGATGAACATCTTTCAGCTGTTGTGTCTTGTTTTTTCAGTGTCTTGCATCATAAGCGCTGCATTTTAAAGACACCTTCTCAGGTTAAAAACACAAGACTCCTGTGTTCGATTTCATTCAGCCCTGTGCTTCGTGCAGCTGCTTGTCAATGCAAACTCTGTGAACAATTCTCGGTAAGAGCAGTTTGGCGATTCGTGTTGGCTGTAGTAGCATATGGGTCAGAAGGCATGATTAAATGAGCCATTTTTGTGTTACTTTTACAAATAATTAATTGTACTAAATGGATGTGTTAAATCGACAGCCCTATTAAAAACACAAGCTTTGTGGTAATGTGAATGTGTGTATGCATGTGCATGTATTCATGTGTGAGTGTGTGTTGGTAAATCAAAATCTGCAATTCTAATCACTGTTTGATAAAGACCTCTGTTTAGCTCACTGACAGCAGAGGAAGCCGACGTCTTAAATTTAAATGAGCAGCACTGGGGGAATTCTAGAGGAAGTGGAGGGAGGGAGAGATTTCAAATCGCAGTTCTTCAGCTAAAACCAGACAGGGACGATGAAAAAAATACACCATGATAATTTAAAAAACCTAGAAAGGATTGAGAGATGTAAGCACTGTCTTGCCAATATAGCTCTATAATCGTCTACAAACAAGGAATATATATATATATATATTC
>NW_015546147.1:452535-452696 GCF_001515605.1 Sinocyclocheilus anshuiensis | reverse complement strand
CAATGTTTCCCTTCTCAAACACAGAAAAAGAGCAGGTAGAAGTAAACCAGGCCATCTGCATGCTCTTCCTCTCCCAGGGCCTTTCTACCCATGATTCCTCCCTCCTCCATCCATATGGCGAGTGTCTCTGAGCATGTTTGAGTAGGTGTGTCTGTTACCTC
>NW_015546147.1:437987-452316 GCF_001515605.1 Sinocyclocheilus anshuiensis | reverse complement strand
ATAGAGGGAGAGAGTGGGATTGAGGAAGGAGGAGTGAGAGGTGAAAGGGAACAGCCGAGTGTGAGGGGGAGGGAAGTGTAAGGTATGAAACAGGACATGAACAGGTAAGGGAGGGGGAGGAGAAGATGAAAGAGGAGAAAACAGAAGTAATAGCTGCCATTAGTGTCATCCATAAATAAGGCTTATTATAATAAGAGATCTCAGCATATGAAGGGCTCCGGCATAGATCCTCATGAACTTTAAATCAACCTCAACAAACTACTGCAGAATACTGCATAATATTTTACATGCTACAATTGCTTTAAAATGGTAGGTAACCAAAAAATGAAAATCTGTCATGACCCTCACGTCGATTCAAACCTGTGTGACTTTATTTCTTCTGTGGAACACAAAAGAAGATATTTTTGAAAAATGTTTTTTTTTTTTTGTCCATACAATAGAAGTCAATGGTCACCAAAACTCTTCAGAAACCTTCAGAATACCTTCTTTTATGTTCTACAGAAGAAAGAAAGACAGGTTTGAAACAAGGGTGAATAAATGATGGCATTTACAATTTTCTTTCTTTGGGTGTTTTTGGTTACTGATGCCAGTGTAACAAAACACTATTCATGGGAGTATCTGTCACTTATGAAAAAATTATTCTGCACCTGAAAGTGTCAGACATTAAAAAAATCTTACTGACTCCAAACTTCCAAACAGTAGTGTATTATTGTTTCAATATAAATTAATAAGTCATTATTTACCAATAAGTGAGCTGAACTGTTTAAGTCAGAGTTGAAGCAGAATTTGTGAATTGGGTAAGTTTGATTAACGAATCAGATCAATCAGCAGAATGGTTTGCTCAGGAATTCCTGATGTTTTCACTATAAACTGCTGTTGTACAGAAAAAAGGAGCTTAAGATTTCATCTTTTGTGGAAATAACAGCATAAAGGTTTAAAAAACATGATGGGAGCAAGTAAATAATGACAGAACTTTCTTTTATTAGTGTACTATCCCTTTAAGTAAAATGAAAGAATATTAACACTGGCTACAGTGACCCTGGGCTTTCTCTGAAGATTGACTTTTTACAAAACAAGGACTGTGAAAGCATTTGAGCACTGAGCAAATCTGACACACAATAATATGAGTGCAGACCTTAACACAGAACTAAACATAACACAAGGCTTCTTTTAAGCACAAATGCTTCTCCCTCACCATGCTGTCTAGATTTTTAATAGTCCAAACTGTGAAAAGCACACAAATACAGTATAATCAGCTAATTGGTTTCTGACACCTGAACTAAATTTGAACTAACTGATGGAGCACTTTATGTGTGTCCTTCTGAAGCAAGTACACACACAGTCCCCAACCAGGGAAAGGTCAGTCCATTGCTCATGTGTCATGTGTCTGACTTCATGATGCCATTAAAGAGAAGAACAATTAGATGTGTATAAGCTGATTTCCCATTATGCATCAGAGAGTAAAGAGAGAGAGACAGAGAACAAGGGTCTCCTAATAACTTCCCTTTGGCACATAATAGCAGTACTGGAATTCTGGATGCAGTCTGAGGATCAATTAGATGGACTGATGGAAAATGTAGAGCGAGTCTCTCTGACCAGGAACAGATCCTTAGCTAATATAAAATAAAACAAGCAAAGCCAAGAATGATATTTTATAGTCTTGCTCTAGTAGTGAAGTACACAATGTTGGTATTTCGATCTATATCTTCTATTATCATTTACAGAACAGAACATGTTTGTGTATTGCAATCAGTCAAACTTTCTAAGCCCATAATGAGATGAGTTTCACTGGTTTTCTTTAATGAAGGACATTTCTTAATAAATGATAAAACTATTTAGGCCTACACATTCCTTTAATAGATCATCATGTCGCATGCTCATCAAGGCTGCATTTATTTGACCAAAAATACAGTATGTACACACACACGCACGCACGCACGCACGCACGCACACGCACACGCACACACACACAATAAATAAATAAAATAAAGATAACGGTTTTCTATTTTAAGATATATTTATAATGTAATGCATTCCTGTGATGGCAGATCTGAATTTCCATATGTTATTTTAGTCTTCAGCATCACATGATCCTTCAGAAATCATTATCATTAATATGCTGATTCGGTGCTCAAGAAATGATTCTTATTATTGTGAATGTTGAAACAGTTGTGCTGTTTAATATTTTTGTGGAAACTGTAGAATGTTTTTCAGGATTCTCTGATGAATAGAACGTTCAAAAGAACAGCTTTTATTTGAAATAGAAATTATATAAATGATAAATGTCTTTACTGTCACTTTTGGCTAATACATCCTTGCTGAATAAAAGTATTAATTTCTTTCAAAAAAAAGGAAAAAAGATACCCCAAACTTTTGAACAGCAGTGTATAAATCTAAAGAGCAACATTTTAATTAATTCCATCGATTAGTTCAATTAATATTTGTACAGAACATTTCATAATCAATATCAATTATTGTGTTAAAGGGGTCATATGATGCTGCTAAAAAGAACATTATTTTGTTTATTTGGTGTAATGAAAAGTGTTATGCGGTTTAAGGTTCAAAAAACACATTATTTTCCACATACTGTACATTATTGTTTCTCCTCTATGCCCCGCCTTTCTGAAATGCATCGATTTTTACAAAGCTCATCGGTCTGAAAAGCGAGGTGTGCTCTGATTGGCCAGCTATCCAGTGCGTTGTGATTGGCCGAATCACACACCTCAAGCGTGTGACGGAAATGTTACGCCCCTTACCATACTGTGATGCCCTGTCCGGCCGGAGCGACGAGACATAAACATTAAAACCCATTATAAACGAGGCATTTGTTGCAGCCAGTGGGGACATAATTACGGAATCTAATGACTTATACTGTCTTTTTACGCATTGCGTTGCATCGTGCCGCGTAAACATAAAACCATGTCTGCATTTGTGATCGGAGAAATGACAAACAACAAGCCTAGTTGCATCGCGCCGCGTAAACATAAAACCATGTCTGCGTTTGTATTAGGAAAAATGACAAACAACAAGCCTACTCTACACTGCTCAAAACTCGTGTTTGAATCATCAGTGGCAAATATAAAATATAAAAAATGTACTTACAGTCTTTGAGTCAGAACAGCCGGCATTGTAGTCTACTCTACCAGGATCAGGAAACGGTCCTCCATAATATGCGCTGGACACATCGGAATATTTGGGTTAAACCGTTCTGGAACAGTGTTGTAAATACAACTTAATCACTGATTTCTAGTCGTGTCCTCTTTTGGAAGGCCAAACAAAGTAGTTTCGCTTTCACAACGAAACACACAGCGGGCTAGAGTTGGCAGACTTGTGGCAACCACATTTGACGACCCCGGGCTGGACTCCGCTTCGTCTAGTCTTTGCAACTTTACAGATCTTCTTTATGCACCAAGAGCTTGTAACACTCCAAAGAGAAAGGAAAATTTGAAATCGCATCATATGACCCCTTTAAACATATTTAATAAAAAAAGTTAACAAATACATTAAATACATCTGGAAAAGTCTTCTTCAGTTGTCTCAAATCTTCCACGGACCCCCTGGCACCTTTGTGGCCCACTGAGGGTCCCTGGACCCCAGTTTGAAAACCCCTTAATGTTGTTTAGCTGAGGGTTTGGTGTAGTAGGGAAACCACATGTACATGCACACACATACACATACACATACAGTTGATCTGTAACCCACATATGAGCGACAGCATCCACAAAAAGGATTGAAATTCAGCTAGCCGAGAACAAGCTGAGGTGCAAGACGAGCTAATAGAGCTGTAGCTCGCCTCCTACACACACACACCTACTCACACGCTCACTCAACCACAGTCCGCACAAGTGCAAGGGCACATATTCTCTCTAACTACAACTGTAGGACCATTTTGGTAGAGGATGTACTCTAATGCAAAGAGAGAGAGAGAAAATAGCTTCAATTTGACAAACAACAGGCAGGTGGAAAGCACTAGCGAGTGGGAAAAAGTAGAAATGGTTTACAAGTGTATCCGTCTCTAACTTTAAAAAATGTACCTGCTAGCCACAATACATACTTCATGGAAAGAAAACAACATATACTGCAAATAAAAATAAACAAAGACTGAAAGCAGATTCTAGTGTCTAGTGTCTAGTGTCCACACAAACACTCTCAGCCTAAACCCAACAGTCCAGATCATCTCCCCAAGGAAACCTGTTTGTTAAATGATCTTGGGTCTAGCGTCGCTATAGAAACCATTCTTTGCCCTGTCGATTGGGCGCTTGTGGAACGATAAAAGGAACAAATGGTGGTGATGCTGCCTGGGACTGAGGGATTAGAGAGGTTAGAGAGGAACAGCCGCTCGCCGAGCCACAGAGCCAAAATGGTGGCTTGATCCAGACACTGATTTGTGCGTAGCGACACGTGTCTGCTCTGAGGGAGATAAGTGGAGTCTCCAGAGGCCCCCAGCAGCATTTTCCATTTTATCATGCTACTGTCACAGAAAACAGAAGAGCGAAAATATGGCCACTCAAAGCCAGAATGACATCCAGTGCGGAGAGAGGGGAAAAGAAAGAACCTGGACCGACTAAATGACACAAAAAGGCAATGTTCGCAGTATTTTGTAACCAGAATTCATAGAGTCCAATGTCAAATTGTAGTCAATCTCACCACAAGTATGAATACATGAATGATTTTCTGAAAAGAAAGAACAGATTGATATTTTAGCACAATATTTTTGACTTGGCAGGCAGGAATTCAAAAAGATGTAAAAAAAAAATAAAAATAAAGTCGTCATGCAGATTTCATGAGGGGACTTGGTGTGAATAGGCCTTTCTACATTTGGAGGTCAAAAGTATTCTGTGTGCACATTATATGTAAATACTGTTCCCCAGCAACGACCCAATAGTAGCTAAAAACAAAATGTTTAAAAAGACCAATTCCACAAACCATAAAGAACAAAGTAACGACTCACTGATATTACAATAACAATAAATATACAGTATATAAAAGATATATATACAAATCAATATTATTGTGTCTAAATAAATTCAAACAAAACCAAAACTACAATTAATCAAATTAAATTGAATTTTAATTTAGGCATCACAACATTATGATGACTGTCATGCAAAAAGGGAAGGCAAAATAAGCTGGCTTTACCCTACACCTTTTTGGTTGATGATAAATTATGCATAATTATGAATTTTTCTATAAAAAACTAAATTATTATTATTATTATTATTAATTTATTTATTTTTCGTGATGATGTACAGTATGGAAATGGATATCTATTTTGAAACTCGCTAAAAATCACATTTAACACTGCTACTAAAATATCGGTGTTTTTAAATGAGCATTAGTTTTTTTTTAATAAATCTTAAGAGGCCATTGAATCCCAAACCCACCTAAACCAAAAGTGACAAACAGACCCTTCATTAATTAAGTCCAAACCTACCAAGAGACCTAGAGAGCAGCGCATACAATCCAAAATATTTTTTGCAGAGCCGAATGATAGTCCAAATATATGAACACACATTCTATGTAACCAGTATAAACAGAAAAGGTAGAAAATGAGAAACCAACACAAATAATTTGCAATCCAAGTGAATCATATTTGCAGTGTGAAGCCTCAGGAAGTTGGAAAATGTGCAACATCTTGCCATTAGAAAAATGGCAACCACTGAAACAAGACATCATGCATGTAAACTACTTTTCCTTGTGACTCTAAAATGTAATATTCAAAGTTACGTTGATATAAGTAAGTATTTGATACAAGTTATGTTGTCATTGACATCTATTGTGTGTGTATTTGTAATGATTACTAATGCTTGGCCAACATATAGTCCTGTTTATCACACCATAGAGCTGCTTTGAATCTTGTAAGAGCAAGACAGAAAGAGAGCTATCAAGAGTGGTAATTATAGAAGAAATAACTGCATTAGGTCAGATGCGTCTCTCTCTCTCTACATATGTGCACTGAACATAATGAAAGGACTTCAAGCTGTCCTAGCAGAAAAAGGCAGTGTTCAGATCAATTACCGAGAAAAAAAGGCTCCAACAAAGGTCATTATCACAGTCATTCTCTCTATCGCTCTTCATGGAGAGGAAGCAGACAATACAGTATATGTGATGAATGTGAATGTGCTCTTTTTGTGATTTTGATGGATTGGAGTGATAACCAGAGACAGAGACGTGCTAACACCAGCAGAGATCCCTTCTTTTGCTCCATCACCATGATGGTCCAGATCACGATCATAAAGATATATATACTTGTGGTCAGCATAAGCGAGTCTACTCATATTTTAAGGCTGTGTGATTTAAAAGCTGAGTGTTTTCTGATGACAGGAGATATTGGAAAAAGCCTAGGGCTGGACGATATGGCCAAAATTTATATCACGATATAGATTTTGAAACGTGCAGTGCTCATGTTTATTCAACGAAGTCAAACGCCACAAATAAATCAATGTATGGGAAACACTGGTAATGTATATCGAAATATCGGAAATGTGTTTAAAAATCATATCACCGTTATTGAAAAAAAGTATATCGCGATACATATTGATATTGAATTATTGTCCAGCCCTAAAAAAGCCAGCAGGAAAGGGGATAATTTTGTTGGCCTGTGAATGGGTGAGGTCTACATTTGCTCTGGGAGATTCAGAGAGGGCCAAAAGCTGTGATCAATACCAATCGTACCTCTCACTCCAGCTGCAGGCACGGCACGGCACATATATGAGAGTGTGAATGAGGAGGAAGAGAGAGAGAGGAAGATTAGACTTGTACAATAAGATTATTGTCATTTTGGATATAAGCAAGCCCACACAGAACTGTGTAATTCATTCACCAAGTTCAATCTTCTCTTTTTAAATTCAGTGGGGTCTAAAACTCTTAGACCAAAACTGTTTCTATTTAACTTTTTTCTTGTCTTTTCATTTTAAAATTGAAGATTTATTTTACATTACAAAGAGTATTAAGTGAACAATTTGAATAAAAAAAAGTTTAACAGAAAAATCAATCAGTCTTATATTTGACGTGTCCTTTAATGACAGCAGCACTTCTCAAATAAAAATATAGATACTAGTGATTTTATTATTTCTTCAGCATGAAAATGAATTAGTAAAACAAGACTAGAAGTAAAAAAATGAAAAATTCTACTTCTTCAAACTAAATAAAGGCACAGCTACATGTAACATTCATTATTAGAGGTTTGTGAGGAAACTTATTTCAATTTCAATTAATATTTTTTTGTTGATAAAAACATGTAATTACAGTTTTAATGGTAACACTTTAGAATATAGCTGCAAGCAGCGATACAAGGCCAAGCACCGAAGGTGCAGCAAGTGCAATGCGGACCCACAAGAGCAATTAATAGCAGAAATAGAAATAGGTTCACAAGTACAGGTGAGAATGAACTCAAAATTAACAGAAGTTCAGGTAAGAATGAACAAAAACACATTCCTAATAATAATTCAAGAGGAAGAACACACACCATCTGGAACTAGGGTTGTCAAAAGTTCAGACTTCAGTACCAGTCTGAAAAATGTGATGATACCAGCATTTCCCGCTAGCGTTTTGAGCACTGTTGAGAGGATTCCTAAACACCTCTGATTGGCCATTGTGTTCACGCGTTCAACAGACATGTCTGTGATTGGCTACAATGATCATCGCTTCACGCTCTTCACTGAGCGCTTACACAGATACACATGGGAGCATTTAAAAGGCGCGTCTATCAGTGCAGTGGATCCGTCTATGAGCAGATATATTAGGGATCCGCTGATAGACGCGGCATTCAAACGCTCCCGTATGTATCTGTGTAAGGTAGTTGCTGTAGTAGTCATGTTTAGGAATGGTGTAGGGTTAAGGGATCTAGAATATGGTCATGCAGAATAAGGCACTATTATGTGCTTTATAATACTAATAAACAACCAAAAAAGCTAGTAATATGCATGCTAATAAGCAACTAGTTAATATAGAATAGTGTTCCCTAATCTACAGTGTTACTGTTTTAATTGAGTCACAATGTGAATTAAACCTTTTGAATTTGGCTGATTTAAATGTCATTAAAATGACAGCTACCAAAAAGAGAGTAGAAATCTCAGCTCCGTTTAACATATTTGACCAAGTTTAAAATCAGTCTGCAGAACTCTGCAGACATTCCTTCTCAAATTCAATGGAAAGAATGCTGAAAAGTTAGCAGATTCCATCTGTGCCTGGATATGAGTGTGTAAGACATGTAACAGTGTGACTGTGTGTTCCTCACTGTGATGATTCAGAGGGGCTGTTCATTATACAGCACATTCATTTGGCTAATTAATGAGAACAGTCTCAAGCCCCATATTGATCTGCATCTTCTTCTCCTCGTTCTGTGTCAGCCTCCCCTCTCCCTCCTCTTGTGTCTGCCTCCATACTTCACCTTTTTCTGCTCACATTCTCTGTTTACTTACAGCTCTCATTCATTAGCTTAGTACTGAAAGGGTCAGTCCAATTATACAAGCATGACAACAGAACCTTCTGAGGTACCTTATGAAGCACCTCAGATACGATTGGAGAGGATGCCCCCCACTCGACTCCCTACAAATGCACATTTAACTACAGGCTATACAAATATTCAACATAAATTCCCACTCACACATAACAAAATAATTAAAAAGAAGAAAATAAATGCAGTCATTAATTAGAGTTGATGCTAAATTTAATACACATACAGTATATTTTGCGTGATATAGTTTTTGTATTAAAATATTTTAATTTGTGATGGTACACAACGCATTTTTAATTGATAGACTAATGAATTTGTCACAGGTTGAGGCACAGTCCTAATTAGTTTGTGATTGATCTAAAGAATTTTTTCTTGCTGGAAGAGATGTTAGTTTAGATACTGTAGGTTGCTCCTCATTTAAGCCAATTGAGAAAACAGTGTAATTTGTTTGGTTTAGTCAACTCTGTTCGGTTCAGATAATTTAATAGCAAGATAACTCAAGCTGATTTAAAAGTGAGATATTTTCAGTGTTCCAGTTAAACTAACTTTCAGAGAATGGTATTTTTCTACTTATTTTAAACTGTTATTAGGACAGTACATGAACAATGTTGCCTTCATGGGATCTGTGGTTACTTCAGTTACTTACTTTGTCTTCAGTTACTTTGTCCTCAAATAGAGAGAGGGAGAGCAAGTGCAGACAGCAGCAGAAATACCGCCGTCCCCATGTCCTGAGCTCGAGTCTAAATGTGCAATAAGTCTTGCTGTGCTGTGTTTCATTACTGGCCAATGAGAGCCTGAGGGAATAAGGGCCCTAATACAACATGACCTGTTCTCCACTCCGCGTACAACATACACCCCATTACTGTCCTTCTTCCAGTTAAACTAACTTTCAGAGAATGGTATTTTTCTACTTATTTTAAACTGTTATTAGGACAGTACATGAACAATGTTGCCTTCATGGGATCTGTGGTTACTTCAGTTACTTACTTTGTCTTCAGTTACTTTGTCCTCAAATAGAGAGAGGGAGAGCAAGTGCAGACAGCAGCAGAAATACCGCCGTCCCCATGTCCTGAGCTCGAGTCTAAATGTGCAATAAGTCTTGCTGTGCTGTGTTTCATTACTGGCCAATGAGAGCCTGAGGGAATAAGGGCCCTAATACAACCTGGCCTGTTCTCCACTCCGCGTACAACATCCACCCCATTACTGTCCTTCAGCTGACCCCAGAAACCCTGCCACAATCTCTCCAATTACAGCAGGACATTTATCACAGAACTGTAGTTAGAAGTTCAGCATCAGAGCACAGAGGGATGATGGGCCACAGTGTCACTAAGCTCTACTAACAGTTTCTGTGCTGAAATGGCGATTGCTTTTATTTATCTATTCCTCTGTGTTTTCTGTGAGAATACCATCAACTTCCTGTCACTCCTCAACTCTTCACATGGTAAACTGTGTGTGGAGGAAAGACAGATAGACCGACAGCTAGATAGAACCACACATACATAGAAATTAGGGCTGCACGATTAATCAAAATTAAATTGCAACTGCGATTAGGCAAAAGCTGTGATTGTCATGCGCATCTTGTCAGTGAACTACAGCTCTGTGTAGTAAATGCTGCTCCATCTGAAAGCACGTGATGGTAGGGCTGCACCGAAATGGAATCGAGATCGCGATTCGACAGAAGCTGCGATTGTCATGCGTATCTTTCAGTGAAGCACGGTTCTGTGACCAGTAGTAAATCTCCACTCGAAGGCCAGAGGGCGCTCTCACGCTGAAACTCCAAATACGCTTTGCAGAAGAAACCCAGGAAATGCCTATAACGGTTGCTGAATAAACAGAAGATTTAACTGCTTTCATTAATTCAACGTGACTAATAAACACACGACTACGACAATATATGGTTTATCAGAGTTCGTCTTATTATAATTTTTATTATAATAAAGTATATAATAATGCAGTGCTAATCGACATAGCCTTTATCACTGCTAAGAATATTATGAAATATGTTGTGTGCCTTATTCTGTGTAAGAAGCCACATCATCTCACAGAAGAATTTATTTCAAACACTCGACTGACGTTATGAAGTGAGTTTGGAGTAAAAACATGTTATTAAATGTGACATTTTCACGTGCTTTCAGATGGAGCAGCATTTACTACACAGAGCCGTAGTTCACTGACAAGCTACGCAAACAGCTTTCATAATTGCAGAACGATTTCTTCGATTTCATAATTGCGCGATTAAATCGTCTGCGATTATGAACGCGATATTGCGTAGTTTGTCAGTGAACTATGGCTCTGTGTAGTAAACGCTGCTCCACCTGAAAGCACGTGCTGGAGATTTACTACTAATCACAGAACCGGCTTTACTGACAAGATAAGCATGACAATGGCATTCGATTAATCGTGCAGCCCTACATAGAATGATACAAAGGCAAAGAAACCAGAATGTTAGAAAGAACAACAGATACATAGAATGACAGATAGAACAATAGAAAGAAAGACAGAACAATCGACAGAATGACAGACAAGGCAGGCAGAATGAAAAATGGACATATAAAGACATGGACATAAAATGATACATGGAAATAAAACAATAGATGGACATAAACCGATAAAGTAGCCTAGATAGAATGATAGAACGTAGATAGAATGACAGACAGAATGACAGAGAGCTAGAACATCAGATAGATAGAACGATAGATAGTAGGGGCGTTTTCTCCGAGGAGGCAAGGTAGGCAGTGTCTATATTGGATGAGAAAAAAATATGTAGCACAAAAATAAAACAACACCAATATTACAAAATGTAACAATAAAAAGTGTATAAATCACTCATTTTTCTAAAGAAAGTCTGCGACACCAGCAGGTAAGGTTACATCACTTCTCTCTCGCCTCCCCTGAGCCCACTGAGTTTTAACATAACCATTATAACAGAGCGTGCGGTGAGTTTGGTAGGGGGTAATTGAGAATGAATGGGGATAAGTCGAGTGAGAGGAGGCAATGCCTCCATCGCGATTTGATTGGATACGACTAGTTATTTTCGGCTGTGATTGGTTCATGCGATAAATCCCTCCTCTTTGAGGACTTTGCTGCCTTATTTCAGAACACCACCACACACCACTGATAGATAGATAGACAGACAGACAGACAGAATGACAACCGATAGACAGACATACATACATACATGATAAACGGCAGACAGACACAGATATAGAGCAAATTCCTAATAGACAGATAAACAGTTCTGTGAAACACATTAGCACCTGACCTGAACATCAAAACAAACCTGACACACACCAGGTGAAGCCAGAGATTCATACTGAATTTCATACTCAGCGACTATTATGAAGCAAACACAGCCAAACACTTCTGCTCATTTGTATTCTGCTTCAGCAGGTGTACAACAAGACAAATCAAGAACATTATTACAGTGACATTTCATTATAGACCACTATGTCAGCATATACCATTTAACTCTGAGACTGTTTTTTTTTCAGGACACAATGACAATAAACATTTATAAATGTTCTGTCTGCGTATAGAGGTGTCTTTTATCCCTAATGAATCTCTCTTCACATTAGAGAGGAAAGAACAAAGATAAAGAGGACAATGAGAGAAAGTGGAGATATTTCATATAACAGAAATCCTTGTGGCTTCCTGGCTAGTGGAAGAAGGGCTATAATTTGATTGGACAGAACTCAAAGACAAGTTCAGAAACTCTGGTCCAGCTTTTAAAAGCAGGACATAATTTTTTTTTAATTAATTAGTTTCTTCTACAAGCATGGAGCACACAAGTTCCCTAAAATCCATTATTTCCAGTAATCCGAGGATAATGTTTGTCCTTTTAGCCATTTAGTCATTTATCTTTTTTGATAGCTCTGTCACATCCCACTCTCTGTACTGCTGAGGATCTTTAGCACAGTCCACACACACACACACACACACACACGCGCGCAGACATGCATGTGGCCCAGTGGAGGCACACACACAGAACCACAACATAAGAGAAACATTCATTCTGTTTATGTAATGCTTCCACTGAGAACTCAAGGTCAGTGATGTATTTCAAAAGAGAGTTCAGGAAAACAGCCATTTACACCAAAGTGATGGAGTTCTGTCAATGCCGCGAGGAATTTAATCTTATCTGCTCTTAGAAAGGTGGAACGGATGATCTTGAACTTGGTCAATCAGATATCCTCAAGGGCCAAAAAAACATACGAGACACTCATATATAAAATACTAAGCAATCAAGAAACAAGGCAACTCAAGCGTCATACCGATGTGTGCTTAGTTACAGAATCTCTAGTTTGCTCTATATTGGAAAACAATATTATATATCATCCATTGTCTATGGAACATGGTGTGACAATGGACAGAAATTAATCAAAGACAATGTCTTTTCATAATGCTGTAAATGACCTGCTACATGACAGAAACTAATAGAATTGGATTCTAATATAACAATTTATTTAAATGTAAATATATTTAAATACATTTGACTTAAAACACCAATAATTAGATGTTAATGAATAATACATAACAAAATAAAAAATAATATATATATATGATATATAACTCCAACATTCTCTATAGTGGCTGCATTTACTGGCTTCACAGCAATCAAGTGTCATAATATTGTTTCCAGGCAAGAAACACATTTATATAACTCCTCATTTCCACATAAACCTAAAATTTTTTCTTAAAAATTAAGATTTCTCACTAACAAATGTCAATCTATTTTTTTTGAGTGAAAAAAGGGCAATTCTCCAGAGCATTTATGTGCATCCTTCACACAATTTACCATGCCAGAGCAGATTTTATAATTAACACCAGTATAAAGTGAGGCCAAGATAAAGTTTTTTATTAGTTTATTCAAACTCATTCTAGTCTAGTTTAGTCTGATCCATAAAAAGTAGTGAACTAGTCAGGACAGATAACTGTAGTGTGCTGAGGTTGACTTATCTTACCTTACTGAGGCAGGATATTCTGGGCAAAGAGATATGTGTGATGCCTTTCCCATCTAGTGTTAATCTTTTCTGAGCCGTGTACTCACCAGACGCGTTCTTCAGATAACCGTTCGAGTCCACCGATGTGTACATGACATACGGGCCAGGCTGGTTCACACCAAAGGGCTGTGGGATAGATAGAAGTGATTAACAACAAATACAATACACATACATAAAACTATTTGGCAAATGCCATTAAAATCATAAAACTACTCAAGAAGCAAAAAAAACAAAACAAAAACACTACCATCTCTAAAGGTGCAGTCAAATTAGAAAAATAATTTTGCAGGCCAAAAAAGGTCCATTGTCTATTAGCGATGTATGATGTGTAAGCGATGTATGAAGCGGAGCATGGCGTATTTGTGTGACCAACTTGAACCAGCTGCCAAATCTATGTGGGGAAATCGTTCGCCCTCACAAAAAAGTCCCGATCACGTAGATTCCTATTGAAATGACTGGATTTCACAGGTAAAAAAAAAAAAAAAATCACAGAGCAACGTTAATGTGACCGCACTTTAACCCTTTGACACGTATGATCACACCGGTGTGATCAGTCTTGGCTGGTCCCTGAAGCGTACGATAACACCGGTGTGATCAGTCTTGGCTGGTCCCTGAAGCGTACGATAACACCGGTGTGATCAGTCTTGGCTGGTCCCTGAAGCGTACGATAACACCGGTGTGATCAGTCTTGGCTGGTCCCTGAAGCGTACGATAACACCGGTGTGATCAGTCTTGGCTGGTCCCTGAAGCGTACGATCACACCGGTGTGATCAGTCTTGGCTGGTCCCTGAAGCGTACGATCACACCGGTGTGATCAGTCTTGGCTGGTCCCTGAAGCGTACGATCACACGGTGTGATCAGTCTTGGCTGG
>NW_015546147.1:436467-437891 GCF_001515605.1 Sinocyclocheilus anshuiensis | reverse complement strand
CGTGATGGGCTCAGATTGGTTAGCTGGCCCAGTGTGTTGTGATTGGCTAAATCGCCTCTAGTGCGCGTCTGAACGTCACGCCCCTCACCTCAGTGGCATGTGCTCCGGTTGTATTCTGCCCTACAAAGGCAAAAGACCTTAACTCGCTAGAGTGTGAAACTGAGAAAAATTACTTTAAAGTTTATTACTTGTCCAGCCAAATTAATTATAGGTAGGACACTGGAAATTTAACAATTAGATGTTTTAGTAATTAAAATGATCTACATTAAAAAATTGTGAGCTCAAACTTGATTTTTACCCCTATTTTGAGGTTAATGTACTCTGCCTTTGCATTGTCTGCAAAGTCACACCAGTCACACCAAGGCAAAAGGCAGTAACTTCCACATTATCAATATTTGGTTGCTGATCACCATCATTATAGTAATAATCATTATAGTAACACCTGTAAAAAATCTAGTGATCATGGGCTATCTCATATAGGCAACTGCATATAGTAATGTGAATGTATAAATTTTTTTTTTTTTTTACCGTAACAAGCAGACTAAAAGTTAAACGTGAGTGGATACCGTGGATACCAATTTATTTGCTATGCTCAGAAATGTAAAATAATTCTATACATAGCATAATTGCTTTTATATTGACTTGTATGAAATAGCCTAAACTAAAAGAACGACTTGTGGATTGATGTGAACGCCAGCAAGCAGGAATAATGCTCAGAATGCTAGTGGATTAAATATCTCCGATGACGTTGATCGCTTTAACAAACACAAAAAAAAAAAAAAAAAGGCAGAACACCGTATAACTCCAAACCGGCACGTAACTTCATTTTGACACGCAGTTAAACAAAGGCAGAAAGCCATAACTCAATTTGAGCGTTCCAAACAAAGTGAAAGAGTCGTAACTGGTGTTATACGGTGTTCTGCCTTGGTTTCTCTGGGGGCTTTTCGAAGTTACGGTTGAGAGTACCCATTATTTTCTCTGAAAAACAACTAAACTGACTCAAGATACTTATGCACATGATAAAGGATGTCTTGAAAGTCCCAAAAATATAAATAACTAATTTTCGACAAAAATCGAAGTTACGGTCTTTTGCCTTTGCACGGCAGTATTGTAAACAATGGCATCGTCTATATCGCTTATCAGTTTGAGCCTGATTGAGACGCAGATGATATTAGTGAAGAGGATCGCGCAGAATCTGTGCAAGCACGGCTCTTAATGGTATGTTTTTTGATTGTTGTTGTCTCATACTTTTAGATACACTGTTATTTGTAAATGCTACTGCTTCTGTTAGCTTTTAATATACGGTTTTATCCTGATTAAAGCTTTAATACAGTACGGGAACCGCACGCGCGTCCATGTATAACGCTTCTCATAGCTATGTGAAAATAAGTGTATAAATGGAACAGTTCATTGTTGGAGCTGAG